>NC_067158.1:50000913-50243389 GCF_903995435.1 Acomys russatus
AGCGAATTGTGAATTTGTGAGGGATTGTGCTGTAATTACTGAATATTGGCTCTCCATGAACATGTGGCTTCAGTGGGGGAAGATCTGCCAGGGAAATTAAGTTTCTCTCCTCAGCGGTCCATCATTACAGCAACAATTGTGGAAATCAAGTGAGACATGGAGCCATTTTTGATTGCCTTAAATGCCACATTTATTCGTGCCAGCAAGAATCTATGCTTCAATATAAATTGAAAAAGGAAAATGAAACAGTTTGTGGATGTGGACCCTCTCGGGTTGAATGTAGGTGGATCAGCTTGTACTTAACATCTGTTCAGGCTGAAAATGCAGGGGAAGTTTGATATGTTTACTCAATCGTACTGTTTCCTGGTGCCAAGGCAGAAAATCTGAAACATGTGACTTCTATTCACACCATGAGGGAGCTATTTAGAAGAGAGGTGATGATCCTGGAAGAAAATGTGGAGATACTATCTAGGATGCCAGCACAGTTGGAATTCTTTGCTGCCAGCAATCAGCAGCCCTTAAATATCAACATTGTAGGCTTTTGTTAACCAGCTTGCAGGACAACCTTGAAAAACATTTAGGAAAGAATAGAAAACAAACCTGGCATATTTCTTAACACATCGAAAATATCAACATATAGTCTCCAATCTCTTTCCATTCTGCCTTCCAACACTATACAATTAGAAAGTATTTAATATAGCTTTTTAAAATTGTTATGTTCAAAGCAAAATGTTTCTAGAATGGTTTGCATACACTTTAGCTAACCAAACAGTATTCTGATACCGAATGAAAATTGTGTGAATCCAGGTCTCCTAACAGAAGCTCTACCGACAAAGCTGATTGGCTGATCTGGTTACTAATCATCAGGGGCTGTTTTTAACCAAATTAAATACTCTTGTATTATTTACCTCTGTATAAAACCCATATCCTTGAAATAATTACATGTATCCCATGAAATATGCAAATATGCCCCCCAGCTTTAAAGATGAGCACAGATGTCTATAACCTGTCAATGACTATGCCCCAAATGCGTTTAAAAAGTGTTTTGTTTATGAGTTTATGTGTTATGTTAAAAAAAAGTAATGAGACTAGAATCAGCCTCATGGAAAATGACGTCTGTCTGTATATTCACCTACACTTTGTTTCAGAATGAATCATTTCTTATTCTTCTTAAGGTAAAAATTGTGCTGCTTCAATAAGTGAGAGGCACAAAGATGACATTTTGTAAGTAATCCTCTTGGTTTACTTATATATGTATCTATACATACATACCCAAAATATTAGAATGAAGCCTTATTAAACCTGCATAATTGTGTTAACAGATTAAAATAAACATTGTACTATTAATGTGTAGACTCAGTATTCTGTGGTTGGTATTCAAAGTCTCCCATTCCTATGATGCTACAGTTTTGATTGGGAAGTTAAAAAAAAAAAAAACAGTAACTACAACCAATAGAATGACTTTTTAAAACTATAAACTATTAAATATCCAGAGGAGGTCATAGGGAGAAGAAGTTTAATCTGCTGTGGCAATTTTAAAAAGTGTCACAGTTGTTTTTGAACTGGATATTGAAAGATAAATGAAATTCCTCCAACTAGAAAAGAAAATATAATAGGCTGAGGAAATTGCCTGGAAACATTAAAAGTCATAGAGTTCTAATAATGATTTTCAGATAGAATTCAAAGCATGTTGGATACAAGAACATGCCGTTCAGAGGACAAAACAGGAACATATGAGAATGGAGAATCTCCTTGAGGGCTGCTGTAAATCCATTTTATCAAAGGAGACCATGGACTTCATTGTGGTCAGTGTGAACTTGGCTTCTCCTCTCCATCCCTTGACCTGGTATCTCCAATTCCTCTTATTAACAAACCTCGTGACCCCTGCTGCTATATGTGTATAGTACAGCAATATCGTCCTCAATGCCTTTCCGTAAGAGGTACTTGGGTAAGCACATTCTGATAGTAAAAGAGAGTTGCTGCATGAATTCCAAGTTAACTGGAAGGGCATGGATATTTAACTTTGTTATAAGGTTACAAAATGGATTGAAGGAAATTGATAGGGAGTTAATAAATAGCTAAAGATAAAATTGATCTTTCCAAGCAACATTCAAGCAATTTTTGGTAGAAATCATCTGGTTAGAATAATGAATATGCCCAAGGTATCACAGATACATTACTACAGGAATTAAAGTCACCTAAGCTTTTTTTTTTTACACTTTTTTAAACTAATTCATTCATTTTACATCTCCATAATTATCCCATCCCTTGTACCCTCCCATTCGTCCCTCCCTCTCTCCCATTTTACCCCTATACCCCTCCCCTATGACTGTTACTGAGGAGGACCTCCTTCTCCTGTATATGCTCATAGATTATCAAGTCTCTTCTTGGTAGCCTACTATCCTTCCTCTGAGTTGCACTAGGCCTCCCCAACCAGGAGATGTGGCCAAAAATGTGGCACCAGAGTTCATGTGAAAGTCAGTCCCCACTCTCCACTCAACTGTGGAGAATATCCTGTCCATTCGCTAGATATGGGTCAGGATTTGATGTTTACTGCATGCATTGTCCTTGGCTGGTGCCATAGTTTGAGCAGGATGCCTGGGCCCAGATCCATCTATTATAATGTTCTTCTTGTAGGTTTCTAGGACCCTTTGGATCCTTCTATTTCCCCATTCTCTCATGCTTCACTTGCCTAAAGTCCCATTAGGATGTCCTCCCCTCAGTCCCAGAAGAAACTCCAGCACACAACAGGGACATATGCTCAACCATGTTCACAGCGGCCTTTTTCATAATAGCCAGAACATGAAAACAGCCTAAGTGTCCCTCAGTAGAGTAATGGATAAAGAAACTGTGGTACCTTTACACTATGGAATACTACTCAGCTATTTAAAACAAGGAATGCCCAAGATTGGTGGACAAATGGATTGAACTAGAAATGATCATAATGAGGGAGTTAACACAGAAGCAGAAAGAGCCAAATGGTATATACTCATTTATATCTGGACACTAGTCCAAGGAACATGTCCCCTGAAAGTCTTAACCTAAGTTTTAAAATATATAACAAAGCAGTATTATATATCATATACAATAGATTAATATTGCAAATATTTTGATAATGTACAATAGTTAAGGAATGCAATTTATGATTTGCTTGAAGATAAAATAGCATTGAGTTTTATATGAACAAGGCTTTTAAATTTACACATATAAATATATGAATTTGGTTATGAAGCAGATAGAAAACATTAAATATGTGTATTGGTAGAGAAAAAGAGTTGACATGAAGTGTAGGTGCTTATTTTAAGTAGACAATGGTGAAATTAATTTAAAACATTCTAATAAAGAAATTAATGATAAACATATTTAGAACCTATTAATTATATTAAGGCTGATTTCTCTCTTGGTACATGTTATCAGTCATTATTAAAATGACAAATGGAATGTAAAGTTATTATTTTGGGAATTACTGCTACATTTAAAACTAAATCAAGTCAGAATTAAACTATAGGAATTTCACCTAAAGTATGACTTCATATTAACTTAATATTATCAACCACTATTAAACTCTGTCTTAAAATGTCTATATTATATACAGAAGGCAAAATTCTTGTAGTAAACCATAATATGTGACAATAAACAATAACAGCACTTGCGATAGGGAGATGATAGTTGACTAATGTATCAGGATTTCTACAATAGCAGCTTTGTTTTAAGTTATCAAATTTCTACATCATGTAGAGAATATATCCTTGGTAGCAAAAACATGATGTGCAGAGTGACTACCACCCACATACACAGAAATTAATACAAGACAATGCAGAAGTGAAATGTTGCTTAAAGATGTATACATATGCATGGAATTTAAATGTCCTTCTCATTAGGAGGGCAATCACACCATCAAGCTAAGTACACACACTTCAAATGATAAACTGTAGTAAAAATCAAATATAAAATGTCACATTTATTTTAAACCAGTGAATGCTGTTTCTGTGAATTTGAGCCATCTGCATGTTTTAGCTTTAATTCTGAAAGTTGCTCCAAATTTAAATTTGAAATAATGCTCTAAGCATTGAAGTCCAAAACTATATGCTATGATAATATACTGTATATCATTCAGATGTGTCTTTATATAACTAACATGGAGTATTTACATTTGGTTTATAGATGTTCTCTGGAAAGAATATATGCATACAGGTTATTTACAATTAACGTGATATTGAATGATGACAGAAAGAAAATTTAACACTAAGCAGTCAAGATATTAGCATAGCAATAAGCTTTGAAGTGAACAACAGGCTTATGTACTTTTCTCACCAATACGGAATGTCATGTTCGTACTTTGTCATGATTGATCACTAAGAACTACGGGCCATCTTATAAATCCAGCAAGAACCGATGATTACAAAACACAGAGATAAGCTTGCTAGCTAGAGTCTGGCATGAAAAATGTCACCCTGAGCTAAGCACATACAGGAATAAGAAGTTATTAATACTTCTACCTGAATCTGATTTCTTTATCCACATTAGAACAAAAGATATCCCCCCCCCAAAATCCCTATTTTTGCATTTCAAAAGAGAAGTTGAACATACTGCACTTTTCTTCAACAAACTGTACTTAAGCATACAATATTTTGTACAGGTTATTCCTGTGCAGTTTTATACCATGGAGATTTTCCCTATTTTGACAAAAATTCTGGCTAATTTAAGCCCATGGCAGGAAGCAGGTTAAGGTCAGTGAAATAGATTTATCATATATTGTCTTGTTCAGTGAAGTACACTTGAAAAAGAAGTGTCTGCTGATGGCCAGTCTGATCGCTGTCAAGCCTGGGCCTGTCATGAAATCTTAGGTTTCCAGCTTTCTATTCAGTTCCTCTTTGTATTCAAGAAGTTAGGAGATAAGTAAATGCTTTTTAGAGTAAGTCAAATTTAAGAGCATTGTCTGGACCAATGTCTGCTCCATGGCATGAAATACTTGTTTGGTGGATAAGAACAAAACTGAAGGTGAAATGCTCATTATTGTTAGGTGGTGCAGATTTCTGCATATGACCATCTCATGGAGGTTTGCATGAAGCTCTACCTAATTCATCTACACCATGGGGAGAGGGAATTGAGTCTTTCACCCACAAATTCTGTGTTCAGATCAAACTGTATACATTTTAATAAGGTACATATGAAGTAATAATTTATGATCACATGGTTCTAACTTTGTAGGATTTTAAATGCTAAGTTTAATATATTGGTGATGACATTCTTCAACTATTAGCTAAATAAGTTCCTATAAAATGCACAGATGCTATTAATTGATATAAACTTTCACTAACCATCCAACAACTTGCCAACATACTATGATATGTGAAAAGCTTTATGATCAATATATTAAAATCTCATTCATCAATGCATTGATGTGATCAAAATACCAAACAATTTAGACCAGAAATTATTGATTTTGATTCATGAATTCAGAGCACAAGCATTGTGAAGTAGTTCCATTCCCAAGGCCACAAGCATGTTCTCAGTATGGGAAGCAGAAAGATGAGATCATGAAATGAGTCAGAGATGGGACAGAGCCCTCAATGGTCCATGACAGAGATTCACAATAATCAATAATCACCAACAAATGCTCAAATAGACTTTCTTAAAGATGATCTTACCGTACCAATAATCTGGCGAAATTTAAGTCTCTAACTGCTTCTGTGCAGATAAACAACTAGCCAAATGATATTACAAAGTATAAACCAATAAGTATTTTGGGATAAATACAGACAAAAATGCTACAGCAATATAGTATAATGAAACTATCAAATTTTTCCTTTAAACTATTTGACCCAATAAGTGAGTCAAAGATACCAAACCTCGTTTTCTATATTTTTCTTCCTGGTGGAATTATAAAATAATGAAATGGACTATGAGAAGATGATGAATCACATTTTCTCTTTTTATAACTCAGGCTTCTATATTATTTCTTTAATATAAACATTGTTCATAGGGGCTCACAGAAACTGAGTGTACAGCCAAGGATCCTGTATTGTTCTTCGATAGGTCCTTTGCTTTATTGCTATATTATTAATTTATTAATATTATTAATTAATATTATTAATTTATTCTTGTTACATCTCAATGGTTATCCCATCCCTTGTATCCTCCCATTCTTCCCTCCCTCCCATTTTCCCATTATCCCTTCCCCTATGACTGTTCCTGAGGGGGATTTCCTCCCCCTGTATATGCTCATAGGGTATCAAGTCTCTTCTGGGTAACCTGCTATCCTTCCTCTGAGTGCCACCAGGTCTCCCCTTCCAGGGGACAGGGTCAAAAATGAGGCACCAGAGTTCGTGTGAAAGTCATAGTCCAGTCATACTTGTTGGTTCTATTGTAACCCTATGGATAATTCTGGTTCCTGGCCATCCACGCAGTGTTAGGCATCCTAGAGTGATCCTCAAGTTAAATTAAACATTGGTTGGCCATTTCTGCAAATTCTGTACCATCATTGCCCCAGTACAATTTTCAGGCAGTAGGGCTACTGGTTTTGTGTCAATTTTTTATCCATGTTTCTCTTTTAGTAGCCTACAGAATACCTTCCCACACCAAAGACTAGAACAGAGGGATGAAGGCTCCATGTAGGCACAGCTGGACATCTCTACAGTCAGTGAACTGTGCAGATGTTGTCTTCAGTCACAGGACACGATTATTTTGTGGAGAGCATCCCCCTGTCCTAGCATAAACCTGGGCAGTTTGAGATATCCTTGGGACCCCCTTAGTCAAAGCCAAAAAACAATTCAGTCCTCCCACTGGAAACCTTGGAACTTCTCTAGCTACAGGAGATGGCCAGTTGAGACTCCTTATTTTCCATTATAAGGAGTCTTCACTAGATTCATCCTTATGTATTCCAGCAAATTTCTACTGCACTAGGTTTACCAACAACCTCCACAAAGTCCCTCCAATTCCAGCTGTCTCTCTTTGTACTCTCTTTCTTTGCCTTCCTCCTGTCTTGATCCTTCAAGTTCCTGTCTCCATCGGACCCCAGTAGATCCCAAAATCTATTCTATATCCCCTTGATAGGTAGGTCTTTGTGTACCCCTAGAACCATCCTTTTTACCTAAACTTTCTGAGTATAGGGATTGTAATATGATTATATCCACTTATAAGTAAGTACTTATAAGTAAGGTCTGGATTACCTCGCTCTGCATTTTTTCTTTTTTGTCTAGTTGTGTTCGTTTTTCCACAGGTATCATAATGTGATATTTTTTTAGACAGTTGACTAATACTCCCATATATATATATATATATATATATATATATATATATACACATACATATACATATATATATTTACATAGTATTCATTCTTGTATTGAGAGGCTAATAGGTTCTTATTGTTATTATGAATAAGTCTACAGTGAACTTGGTTGAACAAGTGTCCTTGTGGTAAGGTGGAGTATCTTTTGGGTATATGCCTAAGGCTGAGTAGAGATATCATAAATGTTTACTTTTATATGAATAATCACTTTTAGAAAATCATTACATTTTCATAATCCCTGATAGTATTTTTCCATTTATTGAACATTTATGCTTGTATATTACTATATATAAAACTACAACTATGTTCTTTTATGCTATTGAAAATGAACTAGAAAACTAAGCTAGAGGTAATATGAATACATTATTTCATGAGAAATGAACATTTAAACAACTATTTTAATGACATGACTTCAAAAATAATTATATCTTTTTGTTGTTTAAGATTCATTAACATGTCTTTTATGGATTTAGTAACTGTGCTGGTTAGTTTTCAGTCAACTTGAAAAAAACTAAATTTATTATGGAAGAAATAATATCAATTTAAAAAAATCCCATGCCAAATGAGGTTATAGGGAGGTCTGTTGAGTATTGTTTTTGTTGTTTTGTTTTATTTCATTTTTATTTTTGGTTACTGATTGCTGTGGTAAACATAAGCTGCTGCTAGCTGTGCTGCTGTGAGTAGATGGTACTGGTTGTACCTTCTGTGTGTAATTCTTTGTTATGTTTTGTTTTGCTTTCTTTTCTTTTTGTCTTTCTTTCTTTCTAATTCATATTTGTTTGGGTTTTGTTTGTTTTCCTGTTTGCTTTCTATCCACTAAATCCAGAAAGAGGGTCTAGTTCCACATCATACATGGTCCTTGGATGGTGAATCAGTCTCTGTATTGTAATGTGGTTATCCTGTACTATGTGCCTAATATCTGCTTATAAGTGAGAATATACCACACATGTATTTCTGGGTCTGGATTACCTCACTCAGGATGATCTTTTCTAGTTCCATGCAAGATATCTTTGTTTATAATAACTGAGTACTATTCTATTGTGTAAATGTATCAAAATTTCTTCATCCATTCTTCATCTGAGGGGCATCTAGATTGTTTTCAGATTCTGGCTATTATGAATAAAACTGTTATGAACACAGTTGAACAAATGTCCTGTTGTATGGTGGACACAATTTGAGTGTGTATATGTATGCTCAGGAGTGGTATAGCTGGGTCTTGAGGTAGAGATATTCCCAGTTTCCTCAGAAAGTGCCAGATTGATTTCCAAAGTGGTTGTAGAAGTTGGCATTCTCACCAGCAATGGAGGAGTGTTCCCTTTCTCCACATCCTCTCCAGCATGTGCTGTCACTTGAGTTCTTGATCAGAGTCATTGGATAGATGTAAGATGGAAACTCAGATTCATTTTTATTTACATTTCCCTGATGACTAGGGATGTTGAGCATTTCTTTAAGTGTTCCTCAGCAATTCGATATTCCTCTGTTGAGAATTCTCTGATTAGCTCTGAACTCCATTTCTTACTTGGGTTATGTGCTTTGGTGGTGTTTATTTTGTTGAATTCTTTATCCATTTTGGATATTAGCCCTTTGTTGGATGTAGGGTTGGTGAAGCTCTTTTCCCAGTCTTAGACTGTTCTTTGTTCTGTTAACAGTGTCCTTTTCCATAGAAAGCTTCTCAGTTTCATGAGATCACATTTAATAATTGTTGATCTTAGAGCCTGAGGGAGAGCTAGAACATCAAATTGAATGGGCTAGCAGATGGCAAAGATATGTGAAAGGCATGGGAGGGAAAATCATGATCTGAAGATATTGTATGAAAACCAACTTTTCAGCACAAAATTTTGTATTAAAAGAAGAACAGAAATGAATGCACCTTCAGAGGTTTAAGGAATGGTGTTAGAGACTTGTATGTTTATTCAAAACATTTGCCATAAGTTAGTTAAAAATGAATAAAAGCAAGCTATGTAAGCAATGGATAATAAAGAACAAGGCAATAAAGAACTCCTTGCTCTATGGTTCTGAATCAGTATTATTTCCAGAGTCTTAAGTACTGCCTTGAGTACCTGCCTTGGTGTCCAGCAATAGCCTTTGGTATACATCTGTCAGCCAAATTAACACTTTTCTCCTCAAGTTGTTTTTTCATGGTGTTTATCGCAGTAATATAAAACAAACTAGAACAGAAACATACTAAAATGATAAGGTTATCAGTTGATCACTACATTTAATATTACAGCTGACAATAAACCATCATAATGTTCATAGTATATAGAAAACCTTTCTAGAGAATACCAACCAAATGCTTTAATAGGTGTCAATATTAAAATTAAATAAGCACAGTGTTCTTTATAATAGTTATATGGAACTTTTTATTAGGCAATATAGGTGAATAAATATTGAGAAAGGTGAGCAGCAAGAAAAATATCACAAAGAAACAGTCATAACATGTATAATGTCAAATAAATTAGAGAAGGCAAAATACACATACACACACATAAATAATTTATTTGAAACAGTATAGGAGAATTTAGAGTATTTAATACATACTAGACTGTTAAGTTAATAATATATCTTTTAGTTCACTGATAATGAATTATTTCAGAAATGGCCAATGTCTCAGTAATTTTTAAGGTCATGTGAATATACAATTCTGACATAAATGAGGCATAATCATGAATCATGTGCAAGTTTTTATATAAGGCCATATCCTTATAATATTATTATTAAATTAGGAAAAACAGTATTGCTTTTATTGCTTAGGTTTTTCTTTCTGTCAAACAAAGTCCAAGGTCCATTGAATATGGACTTTTAGACAAGGATTGTATTTTTTTAATAGATAGAATTGGTAAAAATGACTAAAGGTTTTGATTTGACACTCCATATCGGTCACGGCCTGAAAAGTTATGACTGACAGCTTGCTTCAGGCTCCTGAGACAAATCTTTAGAAGAAGGTTACTGTCCAAAATCAGAGTTCAAGAAAAAGGCCTGGAAGAGTGCAGGAGTAATACCTCAGAGGGTACCAAAAGCTGCCAGGGTCAAATTAAAATCAATCCATCGCTTTATAGGCAACTTGTGTGGTAAAAGAAAGGCCAGGCTTCTGTGATTTTGTTCCACACAGTCAAGTTAAGATATTTTTATAAACTGTACATAGAAGAGTGCAATTCTTATGAAACTAACAAACAAGTTGTCAATCTATCTCATATTTCTGAAATGTTTTCACTCTCTTCCTATATCTTACAGTATTCATTATATCATGCAGTTGGAACTGCATAAAGATATCATTGACTTTAGCAGTAAGGTTTCTTTGTCATGTCTCAGCCATGTTTATACTGAACATCCCAGATGTGTTAGTGTATACACTGAGAATAGTTTTATATCTGTGCACCAGTGAAAATAAATGGTTTGCTGTGTTGTTGCTACAAAGTTTTATTGGAAAAAGTGGTAAAGACATATTTTTCTTTCTTTCTTTTGTTCTTTCTTTCTTTTTTTTTTTTTTTTTTTGGATTTTTGAGACAGGGTTTTTCTTTCTGTTGCTCTCCATGTCCTAGAATCACTGTGTAGACCAGGAAGAGTACAGAAAATTGTTATGACAACAACTATTAGTTTCTATATCTCTTTGAAATATTACTTACAGAAAAATACAATATTTTTAAATTTTTTTATTATTTTATTCTTGTTACATCTCAATGGTTATCCCATCCCTTGTATCCTCCCATTCCTTCCTCCCTCCCATTTTCCCCTTATTCCCCTCCCCTATGACTCTTCCTGAGGGGGATTTCCTCCCCCTGTATATGCTCATAGGGTATCAAGTCTCTTCTTTGGTAACCTGCTGTCCTTCCTCTGAGTGCCACCAAGTCTCCCCCTCCAGGGACTCTAGATGAAAGAAGCATGGGAGAATAGCAAAGTAGAAGGATCTAGAGTGTCCTAGAAACCTACAAGTAGAACATTATGATAGGCAAATTTGGGCCCAGGGGTTCCGCTCAAACTAAGGCACCAGCCAAGGACCATACAGGCGGTAAACTTTAAACCCCTACCCAGATCTAGCCAATGGACAGAACATTCTCCACAGTTGAGTGGAGAGTGGGGTATGACTTTCACACGAAAAATACAATATTTACACCTAATTATGTTTATGAAATGCACATTTTAGAGTTAGGATTATGTTATTTTCAGTTCAGATATTAACTTCCAGATTTACCTAAGTGCTACACAAAGTGCCATGTCAAAGTCTTTGGAGTTAAGAAAAGCATCCATTTATCTCTATATGTTATTGCTAGAAACACTGAAGAAAAAATTTCTTCCCTTGATACATAAAGATGGTTTGATTAAATTAAATAAATCAAAATTATTTCTTAAGTAAATTCTTTGCATTTTGAATAATTACACAACTTATTCTATCATATTTTAGGCAAATAACAGGTGCACATTAAAAAGCACTATATTATTTTGTCCAACAACATTAGTTATGGTATTAAGAACAAATAAATCATTCACATACTTTTAATAATATAAAATAATATTTTTATCCAAATCTCTTTGTATCCACATTTATAAAGTATGTTTCTGAGTCCAATTTTAATCAACAGAAGAGAGTGGAGCCTTTAGAATACTAAAAATGTAACTATCTAGGTCACCATGATGCACAAGGTTACATTGGTTCAGCCTTCTTTCAAGAGCTCCTTCATGAGCAGCAGTATCTTATACAACAAAAAGTATAGATGAGAATTCACAAGAAGCTTCCCTTTCACTGTTAATGAGTCGCTTGTTTATATCACATTTTGCTTGTCTTAAGATGCCTAGCCATATGTTGTGCACTTTTGTATAAATGTATTGGCTACTAATGTTTAAATAAAATGTAATAAGACCATTTCTGTTTTTAATTATTTTCACTATAACTTTATTTTTATGTGTATGGTTAATTTGGTTGCATGTATAGTGATGCCACATGCATGTCTGGTGCCAACCTGGACAAATAAATGTTTCCATATCCTTTAGAATTGGTGTAACAGACACTTGTGAGCCACCACCTTGGTGCTAAGAATCAAAACTGCATCCTCTAGGAGAGAAGCCAGTTCTTTTAAGCTCTGAGCATCTCTCCAGCCTGACATTACTATTTTAATGGCCATACAATATTGTAACTGTGGTGTTTAATGATACAAATTACAAGGATAAATAGAAAATAAATTAATGGAAAGAATATTTTTAAAAAGGAAGGCAGTGAATTAATTAGAAGTTGGAAATAGTTAAAATATAAAATTAATATATGAAAAAATACTTGGAGTCATATTTCTTCTAAATTGAAAATAACCACTGTATATTTCTCCAGGCAATATAATGTGTTATTGTCTATAAAATTTTAGTTTATTCTGCTGTGTGTTTACATAGAGATTCTAATGCATATTTATTATTACAATCTATAGTGCTTCATGTATTATTTAGTTCCATTAAAGATACTGAGCAATCTTATTCTAAGGACACTATCTTATTCCACCCTGTCTATAACAGAGTGGAGGAAATATAAACAGTTTATCATCAGATAAGCATCATGGACTACATTGCCCTTTGTTTTAGATTTAGAGGGAGTTCTTAGCTGCTGTTCTACACTGAAAGGCAGAAGGGCATGATATAAAAGTTTTTAAAATTCTCTGATACTTTTTGATATTATTCATCTCTCCCTTCCTTTTCCTCCCTCCATACACTGCCATAAACCATTTCTTGCTTTCTTTCAAATGTATGGACTCTTTCAAATTAATATTTGTTACCTAAATATAAGCATCTATACATAAACATTCTTAAATATATCCTGCTTAATCTGTATGTTTTTAGGGCTGACATTTGGCATTAAATTAACAAGTAGTGTGGTCTTCCGGTAGGAAGATGATTTCTCTTACAACATTCCTGAGTATCCACTAGTATTTTTTGGGTCGGGTTAATGCTTCATGGTCTTTCCCTAGTTGGCTTTAGCATGTTCATTTGCATCATCTTTAGTTCATCTCATGTTTAGGCAGTCATGTTAATGAAGCTTTGTGGGTGTGGCTTCTGACATCCGCAGGAGACACTATCTCATAATCAGATACCTGATCCTCTAGCTTTACAATATTTCCACTTAATTGTTTAAATTTCCTGAATTTCATCAAAATCTTAGGGCTAAAGTAGTCCCATAGTTTCTTCGTATATTATCCTTAATAATAGATTATATAAAAATACATCCTATTGATAAAAATATTAATCTCTTTCCTTCACATTTTATATTATTCAGTGTAAATAACATACATTTTAAGGTTTTTTTATTAATTAAACATTTTTCATTTTTACATATACATTAATAATATTACACATATATACAAAAGATTACCTTCAGCAAGAAGAAGCATATCTACACCATCAGGAATTATATAAATGGTACAGTCTTAGTGTTTTGGCTATTTGTATATGACAGCCTTGAAGAAAATGTCTCTCCTATCTTGGAGCATCTACATTTCTGAATGTAAGTCAATCTCCATCACATATTATCATTATCAACATAAAACATCTATCCAGACCTAAAAATATCTTAACCCCTAAACAATTAAGCCTAATTATAAAACTAAGCTACTGCCACGTCCCTTCCGACCAGCGGAAAATAAGGACATGACCCGAGCGTTCTCCAGGCAGTTTATTCAGGAACCTTTTCAGCAAGCTTCTTCTTCTCCCACTCACTCGCTTCTCTTCCCCCAACACCTCCGCGCCCCTTTATATCCTTTGCCTCAACCAATCAGCAGCCCTTACGTCGGTAGCTCCAATTGGTTCCCGACAAGGCGGGATGCATACGTCAGAGCAAAGCACGACCCACAACTCAAATAAGAACTTGTTTACCAGGAGCAGAATTGCAAGTCATCCTGCCTGGCAGGTTGCCAGGCGCCATCTTAGCAAGGGCGATAGCTTCAGCTTCCCACCAGCTACCTGGTCTTCAGCCCCATCATAGACTTGAGAAGGAATAAATTTGTTTACCTGAGTATGCCGGGAGTGCAGGTTAGTAGTTTTCTAAAGGAGAAGATGACAGAGACAGTTTGCTACCTGCATAGTCACACAAAACTCTCTATAATGTTGGAGCATATTCTTCAGCTATCTGGCTCAATTTTTAAATGTGTTTATATTACTCTTATGTGATAGAAATAAAAACCATAATGTTGTTTATTTGAAAAGAAGACTGTATCTTGAATATAGTACAGGCCAGTAATGCTATATGTTATGTTACAGTATATAGGAGCAGAACATGCTTTTTGCTTCTAAGATAAAAAGGAATGAAGTTGGATATTTAATAAAGTATACACTTACATTTTAGTATTGGTTATATCTATATACTTCATTTTGATTTCATATATATTTTAAAACATATTTATTTATTTATTTTTATTTAAATGTTTGTTTATTTGCTCTCTGTGTGCATGTCACTGGGTGTATGGCATTTCTGTCATGGTGCTTAAATAGAGTAAGAGGACTTGTAGAAGTTGGCTCTCACTTCACTACATTTGGGAAGGTTAAATACAGGGCCTCCGTTTGTTAGCAAGTTGGTTTTTTTTTAATGATCTGTCTCACTGCCCTCTTCTACACCCTTCCCTTGTTTTACATTTTTATTGAGAATTCTTGTAAGCATATAATGAATGTTGAGTAAATCCACCACCAAGCTCCTTTCCTTCAACTGCTTTCCTTTGCCTCCACCCACGTGGTCTGGTATACTATTGTTATTGCTGTTGTTTGCTTCCTGTTTAAAATATACTGGTTCTCCTTAATGCTGATCATGTAATTGATTATATCACAGCAAAAGCAGATCAGACCATTTTCTAGGGTTATGTTTCATTAAGGATATGATTATACACCATCAAATTGTATGATACTGGTACTTCAGTATGTCACTGTATTTAAAGATAGGGACTTTAAAAAATGGAAGATAAATAAGGTCATGTGACTCAACCTTAATTACACATAACAAGTACCATTATAGCAGATTATGACATAATGACAAAAGAAGGCCCAGAAGATGGCTTTCTCTGAGCCAAGGATGGCATCTAATGGAAACAGACTCGTCAACAGCTTGGTCTCATGTTTCTACTATCTCTGTCTGTATGTAATAAATTTCTGTTGTTGAAGCCAATGTGCTCTTGTGAGGTTTAGAAAAACTAAATTAATATACATATTGGAACTAGAAATCATCCGAATGTGCAGGTGGACCTGGCTGCATAGATTTTCCCTACAGTGTGAAATGTACCAACATGTGTATTCTATAGGATTGTGCCAAGATTCAAGAGGAAAGAGATAAAGCAACAGAACTTTAAATATCTTTACCTAAACTTGATTTCAAATGTAATGTTTCCATTTGAAAACTGATGATAAAACTAGTAAGAAATGAGCATGGAAGGAAAAGAGAGGAAATTAAAGATAGGACAGGAGCAATTCATGCAAAATGAGAAGACCAGTAAAAATCATTTATACAGATTTCAGAAGGGTAAGGAATATTGTAATCTGTGAAGACAAAAAAGAGGAAATGAAGAACCTCCACGATAAATCATCAACAAAGACCTTTCCAGAAAGTTTTCTACAAACTTTATCAAATCTGTGTCATGCCAATAATGTTATTTCAGAATAGATTCTTCCTCTTTGAGCTCCATGCACTAGCTTTACTGTACTGCTCTTGTTCCCCGAGCTGCTATTTTGTCTGATTATTTTGCAGTTCTGGGTTGAAAAATGGTAAAATGTTTGGGTTTTGAAGCAGTGCATTGAATACAATACCTTACTCAATAAAAGTTAAATTACAGTATCTTTGAAGGTCAACAGGATTATCCAGGAAGCCCTTGACCAAAATAAAATATCCAAACTATATTTCTACAGTGATTTTATGACAAACACCACTATATTTCACAAGATTTTCCATTTCTTCAGAAAAACGTTTTAATTTATGAATGTTTCAAGAATGTCTTAATAAGCTACAACCCATAAAGAATAAAGTGAGACAAGCTATAGTCTACATCTTACCAAAAAGGTACTTTGTTTCTAAACTTCACTCCCATATGAACATTTTTGTAAGTTTACATTACCTAGCTTTATCTACTCATAAAATGTGAAATAGTTTCCACCTACTCACTCCACAGGATATTGTGAAAATTAATGAAGTAATATGTATAAAGCTGCAGAAGCCTTTAAATAGCACCATAAAACGAGTGTTTTATCTCAGTAGGTGGGACCCATTTTTTTTTTTTTTTGTAACTGACTTTCAATATAGAAATAGAGGAGAATATGGTTAGACAGGTAGATAGCCAGATAAGGAGAAGTTAGTGGAAAGGAGAGAAAATATAATTAATGATAATAAACATAAGTAAGTTCTAATATTAGTGGAGTTAAAATTTTGAATTTCTGCACATACACATTTTTTAAGTATTTGGAAACTTTCACCATTTGAAGCTATCTGTTTTTCCCTTGGACTTCGTAGATGACTTAAGAAAATACAAGTGAATCGTCATGAGTCAGATAAGTTATTATTTTCCTCTGCCACTTGATGAAGCAGTTTCTTATAATGAAAACTTTCATCAAAACCTACAAATTTCAATACTTTTTATCAAAAAAGTCTCGGTTCTAATGTACTTTATGTTTTTCTACTTAGTGATCTTTAATATTTCTGCTTTATAAAATTCCTTTTGAGTTCATAAATATGAGAATTTCAAATAACTAAAATGGCTTCAAGCTTTATGTTTAGTGAGAGACAAAATAACAACCAAACGAACGGTGGCAAGTTATGTTAAAACTCCAAAACTGGAACAGAGCTTCTATGCCAGGTTAGATGTGCGGTGAGGTGATCTGAGCTAACCACTTACTGTCCCAGCGCAGGTCTAAGAAGATGCTTCCACTATCATGAAAAATGTTAGAAATTCAAAGATGATGTTAGTGAGATCCAGATCTTACTAAATCTCCTCAATTTTAAGGAACTCATCCTTCCAGAAAACTCCATGGAACTATCATGGGCATTTGCATATGTACAATGACGCCTAGAGAATGTGGCACTTTACAATATACCCATCCCTCAAAATAATTGGACATTAAAGTTAGGTGCCCTTCAACTTGTAATAAGCCTGAACCCAACATTTCTTCTAAATTTCCTGAAAAAGAAATATGAAAAGAGCAATGCTTTCAAACTAGAGAAGATATGAATGCCTAGCTGTGGGGCAGGGGCTCTTCCCGGTGATGCACCATAATGCACCATCAGCTGTATGTGACAGACTCCCCCATTGCAGAGAGACATTGCCTTAAGAGTGTCAAAGTGTGCCATCCAGGATGGGACCAGCTGTGTCCTTTAGCTGCCCTTCATAAGATGCCTCTCCTCTCACAATGATCTCACAACCATATTTTTCTGGGTCCAAGTGTGGAAGAAAACAGGAAAACACTCTGTTGGGCTCTTACAGCTGTAGGAATCTTAAATCGAAATAATACAGATCGATGGAATAATGAATTTAATCTTAAATTTAGGTTTTTTAATTTACAAGAATATATATGTTCTTATTTAAATGAGTCTTTGTATAGACATTATATAGACTTATGGGACCATTTAGAATCTCAGTACAGTGAGATGGTCACATGATTGCCTCATGTGGTTGTAATTTTATTTTATTTTTTTTTATTAATTTATTCTTGTTACATCTCAATGTTTATCCCATCCCTTGTATCCTCCCATTCCTCCCCCCCCCCATTTTCTCATTATTCCCCTCCCTATGACTGTTCCTGAGGGGGATTACGTCCCCCTATATATTCTCATAGGGTATCAAGTCTCTTCTTGGCTACCTGCTGTCCTTCCTCTGAGTGCCACCAGGTCTCCCCCTCCAGGGGACATGGTCAAATGTGAGGCACCAGAGTACGTGAGAAAGTCGTATCACATTCTCCACTCAACTGTGGAGAATATTCTGACCATTGGCTAGATCTGGGAAGGGGTTTAAAGTTTACCTCCTGTATTGTCCTTGGCTGGTGCCTTAGTTTGAGCGGGACCCCTGGGCCCAAATCTGCCTATCATATTGTTCTACTTGTAGATTTCTAGGACCCTCTGGATCCTTTTATTTTGCTGTTCTCCCATGCGTCTCTCATTTAGAGTCCCAATAGGATGCCTTCCCCTCTGTCCCAGTTTCCTGGTAAGTGAAGGCTTTTGTGGGACATGCCCCTTGGGCTAGTATGCAGATATAAGTGAGTATATACCATTTGATTCTTTCTGCTTCTGGGTTAACTCACTCATTATGATCATTTCTAGCTCAATCCATTTATCCACAAATTTCGGGAATTCCTTGTTTTTAATAGCTGAGTAGTATTCCATAGTGTATATGTACCACAGTTTCTTTATCCACCCTTCTACTGAGGGACACTTGTAATTTTATTCAGAGACAAAGAGAGTTATGTCTACCAAGAGTTTTGAATATGAAGTACTAAAATTGAATCAAGTCATTTTATTTTGTGCCCAAGTGTCCATCACATTCATATTATGGACTGTATGAGATCTCTACTACATATCATATTTTGGATGCAAATTAGGAAATTGCTTGAGTAATGAAAACATTAAGACAATTTCATTTATTAAATGAAAGAAAAGGGTATCATCAAAATAGCAATTGATTCAAAAATTACTTACACTAATTACTAATATATGTCATGTGCTATATATTTCATGTGTTCAGTTATTTTATTTTTTGTTAATTCACCACACGTATATGAGTATGTATGCTTGTATATTTTTCTCCATGTTAACCCATACTTTGAAAGATCAGTTAGTGCTAGAAAATACTCCTTTTGAGCATTCTTTTTCCCCTAAATGTCCTTGAACTGTCCTTGTAGACCAGGCTAGCCTAGAACTCACAGAGATCTGCTTGCCTCTGCCTCCTGAGTACTGAGATTAAAGTCAAGTGCCACCACGGCCAGCCGTTAAATTTTTGTTTAAAATCTGATTTTAATTTTTATTTTGTACTTATATTCCACATAATATATACTTTTAAGTTATTGCTACACATTATTATCTTTCTGAAACTGTTAGTGTATTAGGTGACCAATGAAGCAAATCTTCTTGATGCATCCAATACTGCCAGGTGTTCATATAGCTGCTCACTGAGGTAATTTCCCAGACATCTACATAGCACTGCTTATGGATAAAACTATTTCAATAGCCTGCTAGAATTTTCAAAGACCTGAAAGTTTCAAAGATATGAAAACAAGAGGAAAATGGCTCCATTGTACCTGATAAGTGAATATTCTTGGAACACATAGATATTGATTATAATATATGTGAAAGAATCAAGCTATAACCACATGTCTGCATATAATTTTAGGTATCGATACACAAATAGATCAAAGATTCAATACAATGCATTTGAGAATCAAAGATTTCACATCAAATGTTTAACAATTATTTGCAAAATCTGACATCCCTGGTGCCCAAAATTATGCTTCTTCCCATATACTTGGATATAAACTGTCCTTGATAATTTAGCAGCCACCATCTTCATTCTATTAAATAGACATTTCATCTGTTGTAGACTCAGTTTTCTTAACCAGAATATTCTATTAACAACTTATTGACCGAGCCTATGTCAATTATAACCTGCTTAACCAAAACAGTAGGAAATGAAGATTAATTGACACAACAACAAAACCTTAAGGATATCAGTCCCAAGGAACGATTCTCTGGTCGGGAGCCGCAGGATTTCTTTCACTAGAACCGGGGGTAACAAGACCTCAGAGCCTCAGCAGGAACCGGAGCTCTGAAGCCTTCCCTCAAGTGGATTTCTCTAGGAGTGTCTTGAAGGGCAGCGATGAACAGCCAAATCTATCCCAAGTCTTCAATCCACCCTGCCGCCAGTTCTGGGCTCATTTATATATCTCCTCCAAGAGTCTGTTCATGGGATCTTTTTCATCTGGTAGCAATTAAACTCCTGCATGAGGTGGTTGCTCTTCTAGTGAATTAACATCACCTGTTCTCTCACTAGACCATTCGATCCCACACTTGGGATCCTAAAGAACAGGTTTCTCTCCTTCAGTCTGTTGTCTTCAGCATTGACCTTCTATTCTCTTTGTTTGGAAAGCATAGAGAGGTCTATTCAATGTGACTATATCAGCTTATGTTTGAGGTTCTTTGCTTATTTTTGCTCACCAAACAGCATCTGCTTAGTTCAACCCAGTTTATGAAGACTGGACCATTCTACTACTTCTGCGTTCTAGACTAGTCATCAGTTACCAAAAGGCTGGCCCTCTGCAACTGATGAAGGTTGGTCACTCCATGGGAGCAAGTGCACTGAGTGAGAAGTGAAAGATGAAAAATATCTCTTAAAAGAGCACACATGGACTGGAGCTAAGTCTACTACCCAAATGTAACTGATGGGCAGCTTGATCTTCATGTAGGTCCCCTTATAAGGGAGCCGGAGATTTCTCTGACATAGAGGCTGTTGCCTGCTTTTGTGGGTCTACATTAGTTGACTCTGTTGGTCTTCTTGTATTCTGTTCTTATATAAAGTATTCTATATATGTTAAAGCTACTTTAAGTTGTTACATAAAGCCCTCTGTTTTCTTCTTAAAAAAAGAAAAATATCTCTTAATCTGAGGTATTTTCTTTCTTATACCCAACAGCTCTTCCAAGGGCACTAGACTGCAGTACATCCCTAGATGGTATCCTGAAAGACATGGCACCTACATGCCTTTCTTTGAACAGAAGGCCACCTTACAAAAGAAGTTGCTTTTTTGCTTGTTATCTTCATGAAGAGTGATGCAAAAAACATCTTAGTAATTGTATTCACTTTGTCTCAGTTTTGTAATAAATCTTGGCTTAAACATTAAGTCACATCAAACACAAACTCTTTGGGGACACGTTTTCTTCATGTGCTGTGATAAATTGATTAATGTCTCACTATAAGAGATATTTTAATATAACCAAGTATGTTTATTTATACACAAGTAGGCAAAGAACAGTGAGCTGCTCATAGGGAAACTTACCTACTGAAATTCTTTTAGTGGGGAAGTAGCTCTGAATATATCAGGTGACTAAAGCATGCCACACATGACAGATCCAGATCCTCAGCCTGGCTTTTCTTTTTGACTGAAGAAGTATAAACTTCCATGGCCATATTAATTTAGCACTAGTATTCCTTTCTACTAAAATTGAATCATATCACACATATGAATATTTGTCTGTGAGATTAAAAATCCACTACAAAGTGGCATATGAAAAAAGTGGTTTTCAAAAGATCGTAATTTCTAACAACATAGTTATGAAGTTAAGCCTAGATAGTAGTATGAAAAGGGTACTATAAACCTGGCCAAGAGCTTATGACTGGGTAAATTGATAATAAGATAATGTTATTCTTGAAATAGCAAGGAAGTGAGAAAATGTGTTTTACAGTATATGCTGTTTGCTCAAGACATTCACTTTCCATATATGAGATTCATTTATTTTTAATAGTCACTAGGTGGTGATTTGGGGGCCAAAAGGCACAGTGTCTAGTTATTAGTGTAGTTTTATGATCTATTAAATCTGTGGTTCATAATGGAATGTAGAATTATCTGGGGAAATTAGCAATATGGGCTTTGCAAAAAATCAGGTTTTTTAAGGTTGACTGAATATACAATCCAGAGGCAGATAACATGGTGTTCATCAAATGCCATTTGAATAACAGTCATAATTATTAAAATCTCCCTACATTTTCACTAAATTCTTCTCTTTATGGCATGTGAACATTTCCTTTTGATCAGTAAGAATACTGTAGCATAGCTATAGAAAGTGTTTGTCTCATTAAAATTTAGCCTACTGCAAGTTTGGAGGATTCTAAGTGTATGTATAATTTTATTTCTACTGGGTGATTTTTGTAATGTGTATGAGCCATTCTCCCTAATGGAAAGTGCAATAGTAAGGTACTTTAAATAGGCATTAATCCTCAAAATACATCTGCAAGTTAGGTAAGCAACATGAAGCGTGGAGCCATAACAAGCATTATCCATATTCATCCACCTTCACAGCTGCAGAGCCAGAAATTGCACATCATGAACAAAGGACATATTCAGGAGAAATAGAAGATACATTTGGTATGTTTCCTTTGGGAATATTAAGCTAAATAGAGGAAAACCAAAAATGTATTTTTGATAAAGAAACAATAAGTTAAAATAAAGGAACACAAAGCCGTATAAAATGATCATTATATAAAAAAGAAATAAGATAACCAGATGAAGACTTTGAGACAAAAATATGAACCACCTTCAATTATTTTTTCAGAAAAGTGCCTTTTCCTTCAACAACTGACAAATTAACGTCTTGTTGCTAAATGAGACAACTAAGAAATTCATTTGGGTGGATATATAACATAAATAAAAACAGAAATCTAAAGAACAACAAAAGCAATCTTATATAGTGCTATTTTGGCAAATTAATAATCCTATGCATGCAGAGACCACAAAACAGTACAATGTTAATTCATTAAATTGTCTAAAGATGTTCAGTTAGTGATTACCCGGGTGACTGTTGTTCAGTTTTGTTTTTATCCTGTCCTGCAGCACTGCTCATGTTAATTTGGATTTTCACTTATGGACTACTAGATGCAATTATTTATCAACTATATCAAAGGAAATTTAAAATATTGTAATTTATATTTTCAATACAAACTTTGAATCTATTAATGCATTTTAAAATAAACTAAAATATTATAGTGGGCATATCAACATTCTAAATTCTTATGAAAACATGGTATATTAATTAAAAATAACTTATTTCTGATATCTTATATGTATTAACAAATACCTATTTTGTTCATTTGAGGTCAACATTTCTACTATTCTTTAATTTTCATTACTGAAAAGAATTGAATAATTGAAAATGAAAAAACAACCCTCACCAAATACATTGAATGTGATTGGCTTCAGTATTATAGGATAGAATCACACTTCTAAATACCATTATAAAATATGATCCATATTAAAAATGGATCAGTGTAAAATCAATGGTCAACTATGCACTGCAGTTGTACAATTTGAGAGTTGATTATGTCAATATACCACATTGAGTTTTTCCTTTGAAAAATTAATGAATGTTTTAAGGTTTTTCTTCAGTTTTATTCACTTTTGAGAGTATACAATATGTTGTCGCATAAAAACATGACTCTTAAATATAGGAACTAATTAAAAAATGCACACATTGATTCTTGGATGGATTTTTAGAAGATGACTGGTCATGGAAAAAAGCCACCAAGTTCGAAGGGTATTGCTGAGTTCTCATTTGAAGTGCTTAATTAGAGAGACTGCATCAAATACAGACAGTGATAAGTGGCTACAGGAGGATGTACCTGCCATCTTCAAGATTGTAAGATGTGAAATAGAGCCATGAATATGTCTTCAGTCTTATGTGAGAAAGGAACTTGTCAGATGCTATATTGGTTTCTTCTGATTTTACATTTGCAAAATTGGTTGGTAAAGACACATAGAGGAGACTCAAACAGTGTTTGGTAAGGACTGACCATATCTGCCTCCGAATGCTGAAATGCTGGACAGTCAAATTGCCAAGAGAATTATGATACATTATATTTTAAAAATAATATTTAGAATCTTGGCTTTTCCTTAGCATTCATCATGGCCTCTCATGGGAAAAAACCGAACACCTTCAATCTATTTAATAAAAGCCCATTCTTTTTTTTTTTTTTTTAAAAACTTGAATTTATTTTTAAATTTTATTCACTTTACATCCCAATCATAGGCCACTCCCTAGTCTCCTTCCAGTCCCACTCTCTCTCCCTTTCCCCCCATGCCCTTCCCCTAGTCGACAGAGAGGGGGAGCCCTTCTCCCCTATCAACTGACCACAGCCTACAAGGTCTCATCAGGACTGCCTTGCATCTTCTCTTCTGTGGTACAGTAAAGCACCTCGCTAAGCAGAAGTGATTAAAGAGGAGGCAACAAGAGTCCATGGCAGAAAGGACACATGCTCTCCTTACTAGGGGACTCCTATCGAGACCAAGATGCCTATCTGCTATATCTGAGCAGGGGGCATAGGTCCTCCCTGATACGTGGTCCTTGTTTGGTGCATCAGTTTGAAGCGGCCCCACTTGCTCAAAAAAATTTTTTTTCTTTTGACTCTGCTAGGTTTCTTTTGGGACTCCTGTCTGTCCCTTCCAGGTCCTTCTAATGCTCAGCTCCTCCAAAAAAGACCCTGTCCTCGAGCCAAGGTTGGTCTGTGAGACTCAGCTTCTGCTTCCATGCCCTGCTGGGTGGAGTTTTTCAGAGGACCTCTATGATAGGCTACCGTCCTATTCCCTATTTTCAACAGCTTGCAATGTCTATTCTATCTGCCCTTCTGGATGAGAATTATGCATCCTCTCCAGAGTCGTCCTTGTTATATCGCCTCCTTAAGCCTGTGAATTGTAATATGATTATCGTGGAAGCCCATTTACCTGAAGTTGACTCCTACCATTCCAAATCTTCAGAATTCAATCACTCTGTAAAAGCTGCATTACTTACTCTTCAATGTTAATCTGGAACATTTTGCTTTTTCTCATTGAATTTCTGACTGTCTAGTTATGCTTGAGGTCACTCTGATAAATATTTTGGAACGACATTCCAAACAGCTGACAAAGTGCAACAATCACTAGATGCTTTAAAGTCAGAAATGAGCATCTGTGGTCCATAGTGCTACATTACTGATTGAAACTTTGTGGATAGTTGACTGCATGGCAATGCATTCAGAGATAGCCAGAAGCCTACTTCCCACTAACTGTCCCTCAAAAAAGGCTATTGTTGTGGAGTCAGCATACAGATTGGAAGAAATTTGTATCAGCAAGAATATAGGAAATCATTGGAAAATCAGTCTTTCCTGAGTATCTAGAGCTCTGGGCTATTAACCATATCCAAATTCTGCCTTCAGATAAGAGAGAAAATGAGTGAGCTGTCAGGAGTTGTTTGCCAAAAGCAAAAAACCAAGCGATGTAAGCAGCTAGATTGTCTATTGTTGAAAGGCTTGATATAGAAAATGTAGTATATGCTTATTATAAATGATGACTAAGTAACAAAAGTGAAAGAAATCTTGCCACATAACACAACATTGAAATAATGTGAGACTATTATTCTACGTGATGTAGGACAGTATTAAAGAGTTAAATCCTGTACCATTCCTTTATCTGGGGAATATAAATAGGTGATTCCTGAAAACAGAAGAATTTGCAGTATCAGATTGGAGGAAGCTGATAAAATGTGAAAATTATTCATTGCATACAAACAATCAATCTGAGAATACAAAAAGGTAATCACATAAGATTTATTTCAGAATAATTAAATTATAATTAATGGTATAAATAGTACACTTAAAACATAAGATGAAGGCTGCGAGGATGCCTCAGTGCTTTCCTAGAAGGTCTGAGCAGCTAGTTTGAATAGCTTGAAAGTCTCTGTTTCCATCTGTTTTGTCCTTCACAGAGAGTCAGGAAAATCACAGGAAGCTCACAAGCAAGCTAGTAACTAACTGCAAAAACAACCTCTGCCTCAAACAAGATAGAAAGTGAGAACTGACACCAAAAATTGTCCTTCCACCTCCATATCAATGCTCAAATGTAGACATGCACACCCAATAACCATGCTACCTTGTAGAATAGCAAATTTTATGTTAATAATTTTAACATATACATATTAATACTTTTACTTATTTTTATGAGTAAAGATATACTTATGTACTTAAATGTAACATCTTATGTTCTCTAAGACATTATGTCCTCCGACTTCTATCTTCCCTCAATTTTATGACAGTGCCTGCAATAAATAACCAAGGTTATATTTTTTCAGATTTAGTTATTTAGATGATATATCAAAGAGACTTTTCACAATGCCTGTGAAATAATATTTTTAAAACTGAGAGAATTGGGGATAAAGAGCAAAATAAATAAGTAGTTAGATTACTTGCTGAGAAATCTAGAATTTAATGAGAAATGTGTTACTTTGGAGTTCAGTGCACTGTCTTCTCTCTGTGTCTCTGTCTCTCTGCCTCCCTGCTGCTCCCACCACTGTTTGAGCATATGTGAATGTGTGTGTGTGTGTGTCTGTGTGTATGTTAATTTATGGGTGGATTTATGTGTGTGTATTTATATATGGGGTATGTGTGTGTGTGTGTGTGTGTGTGTGTGTGTGTGTGAGAGAGAGAGAGAGAGAGAGAGAGAGAGAGAGAGAGAGAGAGAGAGAGAGAGACAGAGACAGAGACAGAGAGAGACAGAGAGAGAGAGAGAGACTCAAAATTTCACTATATATGGTATTAACTATTTTATAATTAATAACGTATGTTTTAATTTATATTTGTTTAAATATCTGGAATTGAGAAGGCCATTTAGTGGAAGGCTGGTATCTCTTGGGAGTCATTGTCATTTACATGTTCCCTTCATTTTTCAGATCATTTGAGATGCTAATTACAAATTACTTTTGATTGTGCTGATGACCCAGGTAGTGACACTGCTGAAAGAACTCACCATCTGAATAATCCCTTCTGTAAGGAGCATTGCTTACTAAGTAAATCTAAAGGAGGCTTTAGGAATAGAGGAACGCAGAGACTATGTATGTTGAATTAGTGAGCATACTTTTAAATACATTGAAAACATAAATAAATACCCTGCTTAGAAGAATAAATATATAGTTATGCTTATATAATATATAATATAATATAAATATATAATATAAAGCCAAGCCTATATAATATATATATATACATACATATATTTATATTCCACTATTACTACATTCTAAACCATATTAATATATCCAAATATTTGCATAGATAAAAGACAATTAAAACTGTCATTTATAATATTTTTATATTTTCAGATCAAACGGGGCTAATTACTAAATAGAAATCACAGCATATCAAACTGTGGTTTGAGGATTCTGGGATTAATTCCATAATTAATATTTGTTTCCTTAGCCACCTTACTCACAAAATTGTAGTTTGTTCCTATAGTCCCTGCAATAGGACTGAGTATTGTACCCAGCCTCTACATACGACTTTCTTATATGAACTGAGACTGTAACTAGAACTAGGAAAATACTACCTATTAAACAAAAACTTCCCAACTGAAACAAGCATTTGATAGGTTTGTCTTTTTGCCCCACTCATACTGGCTTATCATATAACCTCTTTGGTACCTAATGTGATTGTTTCATGTTTTCTGCTTTCCAATATGAGAAGGAACCATTCAAAACCAACAATAGGTGAGCAGATGTCCAATAAGTCCTTCAGAACACTGGGCTTGGGAAAAGAGAAGCCTCTTCCCTCCTTCTCCTCCATCATTTTAATATAGAGAACAAAGAAACAAAGCAAGCAGCTCACGGTGCTGTCATCTCTCTCCAGTTCAGTAAAGGCACATATTTTCCAGGTTTCCTGGCTGTGCATTAATGAGGGAATTGTCAAAGAGGAAGAAAAAGTGAGTTCATGGTTCTCAGTTCCATATGTCAGCTCTTCAGCTACCAACCCATTTCATAATGGCTTCTCAGAAATATGTGCCACTCATTATTCAATGGTAATTTGAAGAACATTTATGATTTTACTGCATAATCTCATTGACCCTCCCCAGCAATATTCATTAATATTTTGGGCAAGGATTTGCCTGTCTAATAGTGTCCTACAGCTTTCCCTCTCCTCAAGTAGACTTATGCTGGCCACAAGCCATGTCTAATTATTTCTCATTACTTTCTCTCTTTTTTCAGCATGTTCTTACTGTGTGGAGCTTTGCCAATTGCTGACAAAGCCAAATGTGAAAGAGAGAGGAAGCCACTTTGATGATTAATCTGCTTCAACAGCTGGGTGGTACTACTCTAAGCTCTCCTGGAGTCTGTTTATTGCCAAAGATGTACCCGCTGTCTGAGATGTTTAACATATGATACCACTGTTGTGGCCATTTTTGTCTACTAACTCCCATGCTTTGGATGATCCACAAGGAGACAACAAGAAAGAGACACACCAATTCATTAAGTGTACTTATAAAAAAAGGCTTCTTCCTGAAGTTCTGAGCTCTGTAAGTCCTAGCATGTTATGAAAATGGAAAGGACTGGTTATTTCTATTTTTTAATATTATGTTGTTATATTTAGAAATTAAAACATAACTACATCATTTCTTCTTTTTTCTTCCTCTCTCCAACCACTTTCATTCACCTTTCTCCTGCTCTTTCTCAAATTCAGTTCCTCTTTTAAAATATATATGTATATATATTTCCTAAATACATAAATACAACTTGCACAGTCTATATAATGTTACTTGGATATGTATGCTTTCAGGGCTAAACAGTTGGCATTGAATATACATTTGGATCACTTTTTCTTAAGAAAGATTGTTTCTCCTGCATTCCTTAATTGACTGTGAGTCTTTGTCTATAGTGAAGGCCCATGAGACTTTCCCCTTCCATATTAACGTGTCTATTGGTGTTATCTTTGTTTAGTTTTTGTTTATGCAGCTGTGTTGTTGAGATATCACATGTGTAGCTACCCTGAAGTTTCTAGGAGACACATTTCTGGGTACATTTCCTGATTTTCTGGCTCTTAAAATGTTCCCTGCCCTCTGCCCAGGAGTTCTGAGCCTTATGTGCAGGAGTTGTGTTATTGATATAACTGTATTGGCAAACCACAATAATAGCAATAATATCTTGGTGTTATGTCATGCCTGGGCTTAGTGAATTCATGGGTCTTAGAGACTTCAAAAACCTCTAGTGTAGTAACCCAGTATATTTCAACAGATAATTATTCATCCAGGGAAATATATTGAATGATTTTGGTGTCAGATAAATGTAAATCAATCACACCAAAAATTGCCCACCTGATGTCTCTGCTAGGAAAACATCTATTTCATAGGTAAGATACAGTTTAATAATAATGAAGCTAATACTGATGAGGAGTAGAAAAGCTTAAAAATAAGTCATACCTTTTACCCTCAGACTTTCAAAGAAAAGATAAACTGCTCCTTTAAAGTTTTGGAATAAATTCAGAATGAGCATGATTCTAATATCTACCTTTGTTGATACTAGATTTCATAACGAAGAAGACAAAAAGCCAGAAGACAGAATATGAAGAGTTGGGTTTAGAAAGCCTGGTGTAAACCACCACAGAATCTTGTTACTGTAACTTAGGAGTGCATTCTAACCAAGCTGATTGCACTCAGTTTATAATACTACAGGCTTCCAGAGGCTAGGAGGAGAATGTAGGGCTGAAAGGGTAAAGATCATTTGCACTTTTTGGGTTCTAGGTCAAGCAGATATTATAGATAACTAATTGCATGCATACTGTTCCTAAGATATAGGAAAGAGGAATTTGACTGATCTTCCAGTTAGGAACTGTCAACATTTTTAGGTGTTGTATATGCAGCATAACCTGAGTAGGTCTCTATCACAAAATGCCATAAGGAAAGAGAGGACTCAAGTATCAGGTCAGTTCTCCCATTTCTCACCACTGTATCTGCTTCATGGAACCTACTCCCCAGCAACATGAAAGTTATAGTTCAATGTCCGGAGTTGGACTCGCTTCCACATCCAGAGGGCCAGTGCAGGCACTGCTTGCTTCCAGGCAGACCTCAAGATCAAAGGTCTACTTTCTTGTTCAGGACAGACTTAGAGAAGTTAGCCTGAGGCTCAAGTGCTAGGCTAGGGTGTGGAAAGAATTTTCCATTGAGTGTTACAGTTAGCTAGCTCTTTTAGAATGGCATTGGTGGTATTGACAACAGTGGAGACTCTGGAGCTCCAAAAGCCCGTGATGTCATCAATAGTGTTAGAGCTCCTCGGCAAGGATGCAGGCTGAAACTGTACACCAGACAGAAGGCAGGTCCAGTGAGACACATGCCCAGCCAGTGCTTCACCATATGGCAGCTGCAAGGGAGAAGGCTTCAGTGGCTGCCAAGGCAGCTCTACCATCGCTGCCTTGACTGCCTTTATTGGAGTCTCATTTGGAGCTTCATTTGTTCATGAGGGAGAATTGGTGGGATCATGAGAGGGCAAGAAAGCCTTCATTTGTGAACTGAGGATTAATAAGCCTTGGGCAGTGAGGAGGTTTGTTACTGAATGTATCTGATTCCTTAAGGCTAGAGGTTCCAGGATACTTGATTCACATGCAGTGGAACAGTACACCCCTTACATGCAGTAGCCAGGGGTACTATCACAAGAAGGAGAACACAGTACTTGATTATCCTAGGTGTCGTGGAAGAACTTCCAGGTACAAATAAAGATCATTTTCTGAAGGCTATGATCTCCATAACATAGAGTGGGGTGTTTTCAAGAATCCCCAGATGCTTGCTGAACAGGTTCCAACAGAAAAGAGTTGCACCTATAATCTTCCCTGCTGGCCATGTGATGCTTCTTAGGGTTTCTAGATTTGAGAGAAGACCCCAATGAGAAAAGGAGTGCCATAGCTGTACAGCTCAAAGGTTATCCTGAAAATGCCTGATTTCGACTTCTCCAGCAGAGCATCACGGAAAGGAAGTAGGCCACAGAACTCAGTATCACAGCAAAATATATAAGGTAGCAGATGTGTTGGAAAAGCAAATATAGCCAGTGATCATTAAATATTTAGGGACCCATGAGGATTTTGTCATTCTCTCAATGTGTACAATATGGATATTTTTAAGAAACAATATCAAAACAATTTGATCTGACAATGTTAGCGTTCATTAGAAAAGAGAGCAAATTTACTCAAAATGCCAACTAAAAATCTGTTTGTAACTAATTCAAAAGAAATGAAAATGTAGATCTTTAATTATGAACAGGACTCTACAAAATTTTCACAGTTCTATATTAACCTGTTTACTGATATTTCCATTGCCTCTGTCTTGCTTATATATTCACTTCTAAGAAAGAATGTTTCACAAAAGACTTCCTGGAATTTTCGCTCTTACAAGCTTTCTGTCCCTTCTTCTTCATTGTTCTGTGAATAGATGAACTGTGAAGCTGTGATGTGTGGTTGGCTAATAATCTGTTGATCATGTCTAGCTGAATTTTGCTCAGTCTCCATTTACTATGAAGAGAGGTGTCTTTTATAAGGGGTTGTAACTATATTTATGTAAAGAGTGATTATCCTACAAAGTTGTAGCTTTGACTCAGGAAACTAAATTTGTGTGTGTATGTGTATATACATACATACATACATACATACTTACATACATACATACACACACATAAGAGTAACAATTAATAGAAAAAGTTATCAACTTGAGAGTGGCTGTATGAGAAGTCATCAAGGGAGAGTGGCTAAGAGGATCTAGTGGAGAAAAAGGAAAAGATAGAATTCTATTCATTTGAACACTTAAAGTAAATAAGTAAAAAGAGGTAAAATGCGTATTTAATCATCAAAAGACCCATTTCAACTTAGAAACAATAAACATGGTAACATAATTTAAAATGCCTGTCTCGAGTTGCAAAGATTTCACTTCGAATGAGAGAATAATATATGTGAGAATTTTCATGAACTGTGTGTTTTTGAAGAGTTTATTTTGTTTGGATTATGCTTTCAGCTACAAAAGTTATAATATTGAATTCATAAAAATGCATGAGAAAAAGCATTTTACTAGGTTATCATTATATCACATTTCCAAAACTCATTTAAGGATTATGCCATATTTTCAAAACATGTAAGAAATTTGCTTATAATATTATAATTGTACATTTGCTTTTGCAAAATGAAATCTCTTGGAATATAATTAAATGCATAACAATTTGTACATAAAGTTTGGGATCTGCAATAAGTAAAACTCTATTGAAACTTTAAGACTATCTTTGGGATAATACCACTCTAAATCACTTCAATTCTAGGATGCTTATAAAGAAATATTAATGTTTAATCTTACTTGGAAAACTGTGAGTGTATTATGTTTCAGGTACTCTACCTACAATAATTTAGAATTTATATCTCTTCAATTGCAGTATGTTGAAATTGATTTATAGCACTTTTTTGCATTTTATTGCATTTAATAGAAATGCTTTTCATTTCTCAGCTGAGCACCAGTTTCTTAACATTTTAAATTGAAAGTATTTTTCCCCAGAGTAAACATTTCCTATTACTCCTTATAATCTTTCAAGTCACTGAAACAAAAGAATGCAAGTACTAAATACTGAAACAATTAACCAAAGAAATATAAGAGCTTATTATTATAACTTGTGGGAACAGATATTTAATAGTGTACATAGTTTATACTATCAGCTGATCCTCGCTGAAGCACTATACAGGGTCAGAACAGCACATAAGATTAATAACTTATAAGCTAGCATATTTTATTTATAGCTACTCCTACCCCACTTCCAAACTATGATATGCAGATCTATATATCTCTAAAATGATAAATGTAAAAGCTGGAGGAAACAGGACTGAGTTTTAGGATGATGTCTTGACATTAGTCCATGCTCCTGTGGTACCCATTAGCCAAGTGCCATCCTTCCCTCAGGATTGAAGTCTTATTTCACCATGTAATTATTTATATGTGTTTAATAAATTATGTCCTCTTCAGTTTCTCTGGAAGAAATTCCCCTTAGTTTTGGCAATGAGAGTTTAGGTATGATATGTCAAGATTGACACATGGCTTATCTTAAAATAAGATAAAAATCATTTCTTATATCACAACTCAAGACCATGACTTAAGCCACTATCCCTGGGCTATCTGGAATATGCAGTCAGTGACAGCATTGTCAAGCCAGAATATTTACACAACCAGAATTGAAGAAAATAAGATATAAAATTGAAATTTTAGCATAAGTCAAAAGAAATGGAATTTCTTTATAATTTCCCAGTTACTTGTACCAAAATAGGCCTTAGCAAACATTTAAATAAAAAATATAAATGAATTTGTAGAGATATTAAACTATTTCATGATCTTAAAAACCATAAGAATAGCATGTTGGAATCTCTGTATGTTGAGGAAGTATCTGATATATTTAAGATAAGTATTATATTCGTATGAGCTTTCTACGTCAGGAGTAAGTAAAATAGTATGTCTTAGGTTGTTGCCTCCACAACAATGCCCTCACTGCAAGAGTCACCTTAACTGTCACAGTTTTAAATCTAATCATAATCATGTTGTAAAGAATAAATGCATTATAGACCACTGCATTGGATAACTCAATAGTCTAGCTTATAATTGTTTAACTTTTTCTCTCCATCTTCTTTTACAACCCTGAAAATATTTATATATTATAGAATAAAAGAAACATTATACCAAGCCAGCTAAATGAAATAGTCTTGTTCAAGACTTCAGGGATTAATATACAGTCATTTACTTTATAATGGTCTAGAAAAGTTTAAGGTGACCATGCTCTTGATATTAGCTAATTATTTATTATCCAAAATTTTTCTTCATATCCTCATGCAAAGAAGATAGAGGTATTATCTTGAATTTCTTCGAGATCATGTTTTAAAAGATAGCTTCCAGTGCCTTTTGAGAGACTTTTCTAGATTAGGGATAATTTACATCTCAAAGAGGGAAAAATGATTAACAATAGCACACTAACTAAAGTAAGCTAACTAAAAGAAAAGGGAAATTGCAGCCAGTGATTAGGAAGCAACCTGCCTAAGGTATTTTCAAGCTAAGAGGAAGTTAAAAGTTCTTGTTCAAGGGTCTGACTATCTTTGATAAAGGAATAATCACTAAATGCCAGAAAATATCCTGAAAGCAGTCATATTTCATCTTCTTTATTTCTTTCCTCTCCATATTAGTGAATGTAGTTTTAACTGTCTTTCTCCTCAGCTGTATTTTTAAGAATACAATGGAATCTTCATAATAAATAGTTACTCTCTTTTATTATGTAGTTGAAAAATTAAGGTCATAAAAATGGAAATAAGTTTGTATAAATATCATATTTAAAAATCTTTCTAACAGTTCTCATAAGATATGATGAAATCCAAATTCTTCACCCACATAGACTGAGTCCAAAATTTTGTCTGCCTATACATTTCATTTTACTAAAGAGAATTACATTTTAAAATGACTTTTTAGTTCTTTGTATTTGAACATCGAGATTTCATGCAAGATGTTTTTATTACATTCACATCCCCCTCTTTCTTTGCCCAATCCTTATTACCTTTCCTACCAACCCTATTTATACCCTTTCAAAAAAAATTAACCCATTAGAATTAATTTGTGCTTTCCACATATTCTTCTATGTGTAATCTTCTACTGGGGAGAGATCAACTTAGTCATGAAAGTTTTCTCATAGAAAATAATCTCTCTCTTTTTTAAGGATTATGGATAGCTCCATGCATGGTGTGGGATTTCATGCCCAGTGATCTCTCCATGTTGGCATCTATGAAGATATGGGCTTCCTTATGCTTTATGTATACTGCTCCAACTATTGTAACATGTAAATATATGATCAGCAGTCATGTCTTGTCCATAATAATAATAATACAGTTTTCTTGTACTCATTAATTGCCCTGGTCCTTACCCATGTTTTGTTCCCTCAACAAAATTATATATTCAGTAAAGGATTGATCATTTTGTAGTAACTTATTCTCTACACGTTGGCCCAGTTTGTGGATTTCTGCATTAATCACTTTTACTCCAAATAGAAACTTCTCTAATGAGGAATAAAAGAGACACTACTCTATGTGTATAAAGATGTGTATAAGTCATCAGGAGTCAATATAATACTTTCCTTTTTAGCAGAACTACAGTAGTGGGCTTTCCCCTAGGGCCCCTATTCTTCCTATTCACAGGTTTGGGCCCTGATAATGGTGTTAGGTATGAGGTTCATCTTGTAAAATGGGACAAAAATCTAAGCAGAAAGTGTTTGTTTGCTCCTATGATGTTCCTGCTACCGACTACTGTACCAGGCATGTCTTCCCAGGTAGTCATTCTCTAGGTCCTAGGGCTAACGCTGGGTAAGATGAAGACTACTGACTGCATGCGTGATCTCTTCTACCACTATAAAAGCTATCAAGTAGGGATGCACTTCAAATTTTACTTTTATTTTTGAGAATTTCATAAATCTATACAACGTCTCTTCGTCAAATCCATTTACATCTTTGTATTGTTCTTTGTGCCTCATTTTACTGTTGTTTTTTTTTTTTTTCCTGATGAACTTATCCAAGATGTCCTCCTTACTAAGCCTTTAAATTAATGCTTTCTTTGTAAATAAAGTATGTTTGCTTAGTATAAACTAAGTTATTCTTTAATTTCTCCAAACAAACTTGTATAATCTCAATTATAGTTTTCTTATAAACATCATTAAATATCTTGGACAACACAAAGCCAGATACTCAAGTAGATATTGTGTCTGTCGACATTCCTGTAAGAAATACTTGAGAAACAATCACTAGAGAAAACAGATCTAATTCTGTGTCATAGCTTAAGAATTTTTGGTCTATGGTTAATTGGTTCCACTGTTAAGGATCTGTAGTAAAGAAGCTAATGAAAATGAAAGTTGCATAAAAGAATAAAGCTGTTCACCACAATGTCTGAGGATCTAAAGAGAAGTGATTGCATATCTATGAGTCTTTTAGGGACTACATCATTGGTGACTCAAACATGTCACCTTATTCTGTCTCTCAAAGTTTCTACAATTGCAAATTGTGCCAAGGCATATGGACCAAGTTTTATAAGGCATTCCGTGTCAAAGGTATAGCACAGAACCACTGAACGTGTAATGTAATGTTTATCTCATAATTCTAACTGCATTCACTTCTTTCTCAAGAGTCCTTAACTGTTAACTCTGGCAGTATTGCTCAAAATTTAAAGTACAGTGATTTCTCTAAGTTTCAAGTCAGCTAATACACAAGCCACTGTAAAACTAAACTGAAAGTTCTCATGTTTTAAAGCTATTAGTGTGGGAGAAGTAAAGCATAAACATTGGTACTAAAAGAAAATAATAAAGGGGCCAAAGTACTGATTCACTGTTAAGGGCACTGGCTTATTTTCCAGAAGACCTGGTTTCAATTCCCAGCATGCACACAGAAGCTTATAACTGTTGTTAAATCCAGTTCCAATGCATCCAACAGCCTCCTCTCTCCTCCTGAAGCACAGACATGCAGATTATAAACCAACATATATACAGACAAAACTCTCACGCACATGAAGCAAAATTAAATTAAACATTAAAATAATAGGCAAATATAATGGAATCAGCATACTAATAACAGAGTAAAATCCAGTATTACTATGTCCTTAGTCTCATGTCAGCATGTAAGGCTAATTGTGGGATAATAAAATTTCCTATGAACTTCTGTACCAGTAGTTTTGTTTATTGCTGTTCTCATATTTAACTCTTGGGTATCTTTTGTTGAACAGTCCATGTAGTTGGTATTTTCAACATCCTGGAGTCTGCACTGCCAGTTATTTTATGGTTCATGTTGATAGAGGCTCCTTCTAAAGGCAGCCTCTGAAGGTTTCCTTTATCATTTTGACAGTACTGTTTCTAAGTCTAGTCAGCTATCTTGAGTCAAATCATGTATGGTGCCCATACAGACTCCTGCTGTGAGCTGGACTCTTGCCTACTTGAACCATAGCTATGAGAGCCTTGGAGTTCCTTGCCCACTAAATACTTAAAAACATCTCACCGGACATTTTCAGGTTAGGCAGTTATCCTAGGTCTCCTTTAGAAAGATGTTGACCTGGAAAATATTTGAAGCAATATTTGATTTCTACAACTCTGTTTATGAAGAATGTCACACATTTATGAGACACCTCACAGGCATCTTTCAAGTCACCCTAATCAAGGCTCTTGTCTCCTTTCTCATGCTGCTAATATCTTTAGTATATGCTTACTCTCTGAATGAATTTAAAACACATCAATATTACACCTAGGTTGAAAAATTGTCAAGTCTTTTGCTTTAATTTTTGTATGCTCCCAACTTCTACTTTGGTCAACATTCCATGAAGTTCCAGTTTTCATATGAAACAGCATTAACCTATTCTTTAATGTCTGCATGTCCATCAGTCTTCTTATCTTTCATTATTATCTCTAAGTGTCCTTAACTTTCTCTCTTTCTTTCTTTTTGTACACACTTCTTGGTTCAGGAATATGTTTTAAATGTATTCTAAAAATGCCATAGCAATTTTCCCAGGTAGCATCACATGACTTAGTAAATACCTGAAAACAAAAAAAGTCATGAAGAAATTCCACTTTTAGTCCATATTTTTCTCACTAGCAAACAACTAATGTACTCTGTAACCCTTATGAGATAAATTATTTTTTTATTAAATACTAGAAATAGATGAAAGAGGGAGCATTGCATACATTATTTACTACTGCTAATTATGAAATGAACCTACAATCTGAAGAGGTGGTGAATCTTTTTCTAACATGCCAAACTTTTGCTGTTTAAGACACATATATGTCAACTAATTATTGCTATATTTGTTGGATATCATATTATAAATAATATGAACAACTTCATCTCTTCTAGTTTTTAATGTCTTGATGTTTTAGAACAAGCCAAAATGTACAAAAAACAACCCCTCACTTTTCTTATGTGTACATTATGGAAATATTTCTCAGTTTCAAATTAAGGAATAATTATCAGGATGTAATATCAGCAGAAAGATCTATTTGAAAAGTCCAATTAGTCTCATTCTGAAATACACTCTGTGCTGCAATTAATAAAGTGTTATTTTATAAATGCAAGCCATTTGCAGAATATTGTTCGCAAGCCACTTCGTACTGCTGCAATGATTACCAAAGTCAGGCGAATTACAATCTGTGATTGTGAGGATGTAAAGTTAATTAATTGATTACAAAATGTACCATAATGTCCAGTTTGTATGCTCTTTAAATTTATTTTTGAAATCTTAAAATATAAGATTTTACTTCTAACTTACAATGTAAGTTCATTATGGGATAGGTTATTTACATCATGTATATGTTTAGGTTACCAGGTATATGCATATGTACACGTACACATACACAAACTAAACTAAATAAAAAAGAATCACCACTACAAAAAGATTCAGTTTTCTTTCTTGAAATCATCTCTACAGAAGCTGAAATAATATTTCAAATTGAGATTAATAAACATACACTATATTCTATTATAAGCATGAATTTCAGAAAAATGGAATAAGCAAACACCTCCTATAATGACATCTTCCTTCTATAACCATGCAAGATTCTAAAGAAATAACAAGATATTATAAGTGGGCATTATAACTACAACAATTCCTGGTATTTCAATAATGAAATTGCTAACAATTATTATGCTGTTATTATTAAATTATTTTTTCTACTTAAACAGTCTTTAAGTAATGAAAGTTGTTTATAACACTTGATTCAAACAAATAGTCTGTGTGAAAATAAGGTCTAAACTAAGACAAATTTATGGCTCCGCAGTGTAAGAGCTCAATACAGTTTGAGTGCCATCTTTATAAGAGACAACACTTAATAACATCTTGACTTAGTGAAACTCAGAGTATAGTAACCTTCATTCAAGACATTTTTGGCCATGTTTAATTTTAGGCAACCATATGCATAGTATATTCAGTTGAAAACTGACAATATGCTTTTTAAGTACTAATCTTTTGACTAAATTTATAATTAATTTGAATATAGCTTGTCTATCTATCTACATCACATATACAAAGGAAAATTTGGACCAAAATATAATATCATACTCATTTCATATATGTACAAATGACACCGGATAGCAGAATATGTCAGATAAACTGCATGTTCATTTGTTATTTTCTTTACGTGCATATGCAAGAAAATGAAGGGACTCTTGAAATATGCCACAAATCACAAACTAACTGGAAAGAATTAATTTTTATTAAAGACTTGTTACAGATTTAAAAAAAACAAAAACAAAAAGATAATTCATTTTCTCCTTCACTCTCATAAATTTAAAAAGTATAAACATTATCTTTTATTCTCTTTGGCTTGCGTTGACTCAGCCTTCACTGATTCTCCTGGAGTCACCACTAATTGGTTTTATTTCAGTTGGAGGCACTTCATGAGACTCTTTGACCAAAAATTAGCTTACACCAAATGACAATCCAAATTATGTGGCATCTGTTTTTACTGCCAGTCACTCACATATAACTGAAGCAATAAATATATATTAGACAATACTTTTACTATTATCTAAAAATCCAAATGAGTACCTTTCCACCCGAAATAGCTAAATTATTATTTTAGATGAAGCTCTTCCTGACCTCCTCTGCTGTGCAGTGCAGCTAGCTGCTTGTGCATACGTACAGGATCACAAGATGCATTTCTCATCACTCCCTACCCCACTCAGTGGAACCGAGTTTACATATGAACTATTAATAATTAAATTATAGTTCCAGGCTGGGGCTCATCATACTGAGTCCTTTTCCTTTCACATTGGCATGAGGCCAATTTGAGTGCTTAATAAGTCAGCAGAGAACGAGCGAAGCGACTCATAAAAGAGCCTCAAAACCTCCACTCAGCTTTTCCAAGCTTAATGATTTATGAATGAACTATATTCTCCTTGCATCGAAAGACATTGAACCACCAGCCTTTTAATAAATGCAAACTCAAAATCAGATAGTAATAAAACATAGTAAAAATAAATTAATGATCCTTTAATCAGCTATGTAAATATTATCTCATAGATAAAAATAAGTGTGACTTACATTCTAAATATTTGCTTAAATTGAAAAAATAATGAAATTACAAATGACATCCATGTAAGTAGAAGCATAAAAGAGATAATAACAGAAATGATAAATAGCATTAAAATTTTTAGTATTATTATAATAAATTTAGTTTGGAAAATGTTATGTTAATTATCTTATTGTGTTTGTATAATATGAAATTCAGTTTTTATTTACCTCTATATCCAGTTAATCAGAGCTTCCTGAAAGAAATTGGTAGAATCACAAATTAAGCAGTGCTAACTAATAAAGTACATTAGAAAATCTTCAAGCCAATTTAAATTACAAATGTAATTTTTATATTTTATACTAATATTAATTGTAATGAATGCAAGCCAAATATTTTTATTCATATCATGTTTGTGTATATACTCAGGAATTAAAATTGAGAAGTTGTAAATGTCAAATTGAATCAAGTCCATGAAAGAATTTCATTTTCTTAACAATGAGCCAATATTCCCCATTACTCTATTCACTTTCAAAATATAAAAACAAAATCAGGTTATTCTTTGAGTATGCAATATGTTTATACTATAAAAATATTGTCCTGCTATGGGTCATAAAACTTATGAATCTTTTGTAACTCTCCATTGAATATCTTGAATATTTTTTCTAGAATTTTTTTTAACAAAGCCATACTTTGCAAACCTGAGGTTTGGTTATAATAAAATATACTTAAATTATGTACTCAACATTTGTCTTTTTTCCTTGAAATTCTTTGTTTCCATCTTGCATAGAATCTGTACAGGACTCAGTCTCATAAGGTATACATTGTCAATTTCTTATGTTTCATGTATTATTTTCATTCCTGTATGGAATCACTCCTACTATCTCCCTATATTGTTGATTGTTTGCCTGATTCTCTTTATTTTTGTTTTCACATTCACTTCCAGTAAAAGACATTGCTTCTTTACGTTGCACCATAACAAGACTTAAACTTCAGACTCTGTCACTAATTAACAGAAGCTTGGAAGTAATAGAATGTGGCAATTCAACACTTGTGAAGTATAAACAGAGCTAATATTTTTTACAAGGTTTAAATCCTTTATTTTCCAAATATAAGAATGTAAAATGATAATATTGTTTCAATAATCAAGAAGGGATATGATGATAAAATAAAAGGTAACCTCTGTGTGGTGGTGCTCTCAGCATTATGTGTATCACAAAGGATCACAAAACAGGATAAACGCAATGCTGTGAAAATGAAAACCCCAATTGGTTAATTGGCACCAGTCAGCCTTGAAAATAAGTATATAAGTACAGTTATACAGACTCAACAGCTTATATTTTGGAATATATGTGCAAATAAAATACATACTTGCCTGCAATGACAGTTGATGAAAAAGAGGTTATGAATTTTAATGACAGAGAGGAGAGATATATGGGAGGGTGTGAAAGAAAGACGGGAAGAGAAGGAAGAAATGTAATGAAAATACAGTCTCAAGTAAAAGCATTTGCATGGTCAGTAATTTAGAACTTTATTCAACCTGATGCCTATTTGCTAATAAAGGTAAGAGATGGTAGTTAAGTCTAACATATGTACTCTCCTGTTTTCAGAAACATATGCTTATTGTTCAATTCTTCTGCTTTTAAGTCTTTATTGAGTGTACTATACAGTTACACTTGACCAGTAAGTAAATACGTTTTCAAGATACACAGCACATAGCTCCTCTGGGTGGGTAACAACTGAGAGAAGGAAGGAGATGATACCCGTGCCATTCTATTCCAGGAGGTCAAAAGGAAGCACTTGCAGATGAGACCTCCGGCAATTCCTCCAGCATCTACGACAGGGATCCCTGTTATCACCTGGGTGGGCTGAGGACTGAAGCCGAGCTGGGGAACTGCATGGTAATGGGGAGACAGAAGGGCCCAGTGCTGGACCAAGAGCTGTGTGCACAGACAGGTGTTAATGAGAAGTCTGAATTCTCCAGCTGAAGAGACAAGAATAAAGGAAACAGAGACCCTAAAAGGCAGAAAGCGAGGGTTTGCCACAGAGCATTCTCAGGATACATGCAATGCTCTGGGTGCAGTTACAGTGGATTGAATAGGCAGCCATTGCTCAGCAAGGGGCATGGGAGCAATGATGCTATCCTGTTCAAAGAACAGTGTCCTAGGAGACCCCTAGGCTACAGGAGGAGAAAGGCAGGGGGAGGGGTCAAGATTTTGTCCTCTGGGCCAAGGTCAGCCTTCCCATCTGCACCAAATCAAGAGGCACAGAAACTGGGATGTTGTGATTTTAAAAAAATAAGATATACACTATATAAAAGAAAAAAAGCAAAGCATTTTATGAGAAATCTGAAGATGAGAAAGCCATTCAATCAGGCTGGCAAAGAGTTACCAACATCTGTGATAAAACTTTTCAAAGACTTTCAAATTAAACAGATTTTTAATAGTCTCTGGACTTAATAGATTGTTCGATTTACCAAATATGAAAAAACACATTTTGAAGTTGGATATGACAATCTGAAGGAGAAAATGAGACCCAATAGCAGGTAAAAGATTCAGAGATCCATATGTTCTCATAGTCAGGAGTCCCATAAAAAGTCTAAGCTAATGTCTCTAATATATACACAGAGGACTTAATGCATGTAGGACCTATGCTTATTGCTTTTGTGTCTGTCACTCTAATGTAGTGCCCCTACATTCTACACTCCATGGTGTGGAAAGGTGCTCTGTGGGCCCCCATACTAATAGAACTGTTAACATCAAATGTTTGAACTACAGTGTCTCCTGCCTGCAAAATATACTTGCACAATTGTGGCACAGAACTTGTGGGAGTAGCCAATCAATGGGGTTTACTTAAAGCCCACTCCATAAGAAGGAACTCTTGCACTGCTAGGGTAAATAAGAATTAGAGACTAGATAGTACACGGACCTAAGCTAAAACCAAACACCACTGGCTGAATTACACTAACTCCTAATGATATTCTGCTATGTTCATAGATCAGTGCCTCATCCAAACATCTCAGAGGAGCCTTCTCCAGCAGCAGAGCAGAACGCATGCTTAGACCCACTGTGAGACATTGAGAGAGAGAGAGAGAGAGAGAGAGAGAGTCTAAATTGGAAGTCTCCAATAAATCTCTTTCCTCAGAACTCAGGTACTCCAGAGGAAGAGGAGACATAAAGATTGTAAGACCCAGGGTGGGTAGGGAACAGAAGAACTCCCTCTGAATCAACTAAACAAACTAATGTTCCAGTGGCTGATAGGCAGGCTTAAACCTGGGGTATGCTGAGAGGGACACTGTTTATTTAAGTATGGAATAACAGCATGTGACACCTGAGTTCAACGAAAGAAAACAATTACTCTGAGAACCAAGGAATGATTTCTTCCTTATAGGCCATTGTACATAGTGTACTTATTGTTTTTCTGAGATGACCTCTGAAATAATAATATCTAAGGAATAAACAAGATATAAGTAGATACTTAGAATACATCATAATGGATAGTTACTATTCTTCATTGCTTAATACCTATTGGTTTACTGTATTTCACCATATTTTGAATGCTTTACAAATAGTAATTAATTCAATTCGCTTGCATGTATTAAGTGTATCTGGTGTTAGAATTGCCATGACTGTTTAAGTGAGGCAACAAACAAAAGTCTTATTAAACCGAGTAAACCACGTGGTTACTGAGTTACAGAGGGAGGATTTACATCCTGGTAGTAGAGATTCAGAGACCAGAACCATCCTCGTTTCAAGGTGATCCCTCTCTGGTCCTCTCAGGTGCAGTACACATATGTGCCAAACCAGCGGTGACGGTGTGGAGCTGGGGGCTTTACTCCATACTTCTCGCTTTCAGCATAACACCGTTATCAAAAAAGATGATTGTTTTGAAAGTGGAAATGCACGATGCTTTGTTTTTTTTTTTTTTTTTTTTAACCTTTTAATAGATTCTGCACAAGGATATACAATTTAATGTTATTTAAATTTTTTTTTATTAATTTATTCTTGTTAATGTTATTTTTAAAGTCATAGAGAAAACACAGGTTTCCGAATTAGTACGATGTAAGCTTTGGGAGTGGGCTGCTGGATGGTCTCCTGCGGGGCCACTCACATTCTATCTGTTCTCAGATCTGCCCCTGACTTCATGCTGTTATCTTGAACTGAGGAGGGTTCTTGTGACTGACAGACAGTACCAAGCCATGGCCACAGTCATTCTGATCATCAAAGGGCTCCCGTTGCCGAGGTCTTCACCCGTCAGAATGATCGATCCTCTTAGCGCCTTGCTTATGGCCTCAGTGGGGATAGGCCTTTCATATTTGTCGTCTGGTGTACTTTCGTAGAATTATTTCTTGGCTTTACTCTTTTATTTATTAATTTTTTTATTATTCTCTGACATATTACATCCCGACTGAAATTTCCATTCCCTCTCCTTACTCCACTTTCCTCCCCTGGAACACCATCCACCCCTCTGCCCCGCTTGGAAAAGAGAAGATCTCCCAGGAACATCAACCAAACACAGCATAACAAGTTACAGTAAGAGGAGACATAAACCGCCACATCAAGACTGGATATCTGGTGCCTCACATTTGACCATGTCCCCTGGAGGGGGAGACCTGGTGGCACTCAGAGGAAGGACAGCAGGTTGCTAAGAAGAGACTTGATACCCTATGAGCATATACAGGGGGAGGTAATCCCCCTCAGGAGCAGTCATAGGGGAGGGGAACAATGGGAAAATGGGAGGGAGGGAAGAATGGGAGGATACAAGGGATGGGATAAACATTGAGATGTAACAAGAATAAAATAATTAAAAAATATTTTTTAAAAAAAGACTGGATAAGGCAACCCAGTAAGAGAACAGGGGTCTCCTAGGACAGCCCCTGCTCCCACAAGGACACCAAGCTACTCAGCGATAACATATAGGCAGAGGACCTGGGTCAGACATCTACAGGAACTTGATCTTCACAACTTTCCATGAGTGCCAGTCAGTTGATTGTGCGGGTTGTGTTTTCTTCTCCTGGCATGTCCCTGAGGCCTCAATCTCTGATTGTTTCTCCCTCTCCTCAGCAGGACTCCCGAGCACTGTCTTATGTTTCTCTATGGCACTCTGCACCTACGCCTTTCAGTTGCTAGATGAAGTCTGTCAAGGTAACTCAACCATTAAAAGCTAAGCTCACCACAGCCATAGGGGAGGGGAGTAGGGCGAAAGCGGGAGGGAGGGAGGAATGGGAGGATACAAGGGATGAGATAACTATTGAGATGTAAAATGAATGAATTAATAAAAAAATAAAAAAGCTAAGCTCACAATCAAAAATATGTTTATTTTACTTTGTAGAGGAATGCTATATTAAAGTTCTTGTAAAATTGAAAGGTAGATAATATTAAATTTAAAAATATATAATTGCATCCAGATAAATAAGATTATAAAGACAAAAATATGCATGATTAATTAGTCTATTATTGAGCATATTTTACAATATGCATGTAAATATGATTTTTTTTGTTTCACATATTTTAAAAACAATCCATAGCTTCCATGCCCATTTCTCTTTCCATTTGTCATATAAATTAAAATATTTTAATCCTTGGAGCCCTGTTAGTATTTGGACTCCCCTCCACCCCCCCACCGCCGTCTCAAAAAGCAACATTACAATTGACATTATATCTCCTAGTGGAAATGAATGTACTCAGAGTGAGGACATTCATAATGTGCTGTAGCACCCTTTATATTTGCCTTTAATAGCAACTCCTTCGACTACATATCTTTACATGATTATATAATTTTTGCATTTGATTGCTGCAGTTATTTTTTCTCTGTAGGCCTTGAAGAGGAAAATTTGTACTTCCAAGAAACCATTTGAATCATTACCATTTTTTTTGTCTTGAATTCACTGTCACAAATTCTAAGTAATAGGAAAATGTTGCTCCAAATATAAACTACATCAGTTACATGACAAGAGGTAAATTCTAAGAAGGAATCCTTTATAAAAACCCCTGCAGACATGCATATGCATGAAGTCCTCAGATGTACCCCATTACAAAAAGAAAAAAAAAAAAAGAAAAGAAAGAAAAAAAAGAAAGAAAAGGAGAAAGAGAGACAAAAACTTTTCTGATTAAGCCCCTCAATTTTAAGTCACATCTCTGTCACTTGGGGACCAGTGTATTTAAAGAGTGATACACCCCCTTAGCTCCTCGCCCTAGGCTGATTGCAAAACTCTCCAGTGGAAAATTAGGTAGTTGGAAGAGTGCATCCACTGTGTATTGAAGAGGCACCCAAGATTCAGAAGCATCTATGTGGTCTCCTAGCACTGCCTTGCTTCAAATTGGGTTTAAGACACCCTTGTATTGGATTTGTTGGTGGTTTTAATAAAGCAATAGAAAGTTCATCAGTGAATGATTTTTTCTTTTTATTTCTGAGATTTAAAAAATTGCATTATTTCTCCTTTTCTTTCCTCCAAATCTTCCCATATACAGCTCTTTGTGTGTGTGTGTGTATATTTATATGTACATATATACATATATATATGTATATTCCTGAATGCATAGATATGACCTGATCACCTTTATGAAATTACCTGTATGTATGTTTTCAGGAAAAATTATTGCAAAACCATTCCACTGTTTATGTCATGTTTGGAAATGAACATTGACAATATTTAAATCTAGTTAAAGTGAATGGATACACTTTGAAATAATGTCCTACTATCCTGAGACAGTCAAGTTCAGGATCCTACAGAAGTTTAGCTCCTCGCTTTAAGCCACAGAACAGGACAGGGAGCTGTTGCAGCTCAAACTGCCTAGCAAAAGGCAGTGACAAAGGAGCAGGAGGAATCATGTAAATAAGCACAAAAAGACCTGAGCCCTTCCAGCATCTTCCACAGGCTGAAGTTCTGAGGACTAGCATTTGGTGGCTTACGAACATTGGTACTCAGAAAAGTTTTAATTTTTGACCTAGAAAATACAAGTTTTCCTATTCTGAAATATGAGCAAATGAAGCCAGCAGCTCTGTTTATGCTACAGCTTATTAAAGATGCAAATTAAAAATAACGAAAAGTGGAAAGATTTGCTTAACCTTTGACAAATGTAAATCTTTAATCTGATCTTAATTTGAACTTTCTTGATTTGCTTTAAGTTCCATAACACTCTGAACTTGAGAGGTGTTAAAAGTACCTTTCGTGGTCAAGTATGGCATGTTGAAATTGATAGAAGGTTAATTTGAAATCCAGTCAGAAAATTACTTTATATTGCACAACCTATATCTGCTTTAGTGAGAAAGTGACATAATGCAAATGCCTCAGAGGAAAAATTCTACTGAATTAAAAACAAGATTAATGTTCTTGGAAATGCATTTGCATTCAACTGTAAAACAATGCCATTATGCTAACTTCTTTTTTCCTGTGGAATAACCAGTTATTTCTGAAGTTTCTATGACTAAATTTAGTTATGTAATGTAAAATGTTTTTGAGAATGTTAAAAAAATTCATTGCAAGGTATTACTTATAAAAATGTTTTAAAATATGTTTATTTATTCTTTAAGGATTTCATACATGTACAAGATGCATTTTCAGCATATCTTTCCTACTAGATTAGTGACGCTTTCCTCGCTCACAGAGAAGATTCTTCTTTCAGTGGACTGTGGATAATAGGGAATCAGAACTGGCCAAAATGCAAGTAATGCTGGAGTGTGGCATGCTCAGCACTAAATCAAAAATTACCATCACAAGCTCTCCCCCTAAAGCTCAGAGAAGAACACAGAAGAGAGTGTGGAAAGGGTCTAAGAGCCAGAGGTCTACAGGACTGTTCTTAGACGTGAGAGGGCTGTTACACCAGTGAACTGGCTACAGCTGACCTTGCCCTCAGAGAGCTACACAAGATTATGTGAGGTAATAATCAGGAATCGATGAACAAGGATTCCAGAAACCCACACCAAGTAAAGAACCTTGGTAAATAAATGCTGCTGAAGTATGGAGGATCAGTGTCCTTCAAGCATATAGACCATCCATGCTTTTTTTTCAGGCTGCCTGTGTGCATATGAAGAAACACTCAATAGATGTAGTGAGTTTTAAAACAAATAGTAGGACATTAGATTAAAAAGGTAACAAAAGAAAGTGATGGATGAATTTTATTGTTTGTCTATATTTTATTTAATTGGTTGTTGGTTCGTTATTTTTTGCTGTTTGTTTCTTTGTTTATTTTGAGACAAGGTTTCACATTGTATAAACCTGGATGTCTTGGAACTCACTTTGTAGAAGACCAGGCTAGCCTTGAACACACAGAGATCTGCCTGCCTGTGCACCACTACTACTGGCTTGTATGTTTGTTTTTACCATTATCAATAAAAATAAATTTACCAGGTCACGTTAAAAAGTTTAAAGTATATAATGCTTGTACTAATCAAAAGAAGTGTGAGAATCTCTATAGATTTCAGACCCAGTTTAAAAAAAAACAACAGCTTTTATATGATAGTTCTCCAAGAATGCACATAGGACCTAATGTGTATATAGCTATCAAGAGAATATCAAAGACTTATGAAACAGTAGGGTGAAAATATGAAGCTTCTCTTATCACTGGAGAGTTTAGCATTTATGAAGGGGTAAACTCAAGCAGGCAGAAAACCAAACTCAGTAAGAAAACAAGCATCAATTAATGACAAACAATGGACACATAGAAAATATTTTAAAGAAACAACCCCAATAAGCTTGAAGTCACAGGAATATGCAACTTCCATTTAATGAAAGTAAAGTGAAGGAAACAACAGAATGAGCTGGAAACTCATAACACAAAGAAATCTAAAAATTTCCCAAAATTTGGAGATTAATCAACAAGTGTATTGATGGAACAGCAAAAAGAAACTCACATTATATCTGAAAAAAAAAACAAACAAACTCAATTTGTTAAGTCAGCATGCTACACAATATCTGCTGCATTATAGAAGAAGAAGAACAGTAAAGACAAAGGCCAGGAGGTATTGATAAAATTATAAAGGAAGTGATAATTGACACACTGAGTGCTGATGAAATTAAGAGCTGGACTCATTCCTTTTAGGACTGCAATGACAAATTCAATAAAATTTCCATCTTTATCATTCTAGCAACTGATTATAAAATGCGACATCATGGGGAAGCTACATTGTTTTCAGTGTGTTTTGCACTATGAATGGTAGCAAATGAAATGGTCCAATATAACAACTGAAAATCACACACTTAGACACACACACACACACACACGTATCACAGTGTTCACATGAACAGAGGGAGACCTTATGGATCATGGACACCCATGATCCATAGTGAGATGAGTTGTATATATAGGAAGAAACAACATTTATTTGGAAATACTGGCTTCTCTCAATTTTGCTGGAAACTAAAATCAAAGTTTACTGATTAATACAAAATCATTTTAATATAAATATCAATGTCCTTCAATTTACAAACTGTCACATATCTATCATACAGGTAGATACTACTCAACTAAAAAATGCATGAAACATTAAGGGCAGGAAAAATATTTATAAATATCTTACTGAATAAAAATAGGTTAGTTCATAAATACAGTGACGAATTTGATGAAATAAGTTATACTAATAGATTTATTGAGATATATGTCAAATAATGAATCTTATAAAGTATTCTTTCTTAAAATTGATACTCAACCATTGTAGAATTATGGGTTAAAAAAAAAAGGAATGATTATTGGTTGTCTAACCTCTACCTGACTCGAAAATGCTAAAGTCCTAAGCCAGTACAACTAGAAACCTAGTAAGTTGCCACAGGTATGAGATAGACCATAAATTTAGGAAAAGAGGGATCACAGAATACAGATTTTAAAGGAAATAAGACATGTGAAGTTAGGTTGAAAGAAAGAGCATGAAAGAAAGCAAGCTTTGGGGAACAGATGAAACAATGCCCTCAGACAATGACAAATGAAGAGGCGGATGGAAGCAGGGAATATATAGAACATTCCTGTAAAAGGTCAGTTTAACCTTCACTTCAATGTCTAACTCAATTTTCTGGATACATTTTGTCTTATTAACTCTGTTTTTTCTGACTGCGGAGCAAGAACCAGTTCATGGCGCTTAGAAGCACAGTGTATGGAAAGACATGAGAATGCCTCATAGGTTTTCATACCACCATGGCAAACTAATTAAAGTTGTAGTCCAATGACGCCCACAGCCTGATGTGGCTTACCGTTTGAGATCATTGGTCTATTACAGAGAAGCTGCCTGTCACCATCTTTCTTCATTCCAAGGTCAACAAATGAGACAATGGGAAAAACTCATGGTTAATAAAAAGGATTCCCTGGAATCCCAACCCAGTTATTACTTGAGCCCTTCCTTATGTGAGCACATGGCACCCAAAAGTCTGTCTGTACATGCGATAAAACCTACTTACATTTCATTGGTAGTGCGAGCATCTAGGAACAAGAGTAAGGCTGATAATGCTAATTATTGAGCCCAAATTTGTGTCACTTCCATTTTGATACTTTTAGAAATTAGAAATCAATCATGACCATTAACTTTGTGTTAAACATATTCTGCCCCACAAAATTTGTAACAGTGAACCGTATTTCACCAGTGCCAAGCACATACATCACATTTCACATTGGTACATATTTAATGTTATGCCATTCAGTGGCACAGATTATACAATTAACCCCAGTATATTAGAGGGCATTTGGGATCCTGAGGCACAAGTAGTCAACCAGGAATGAGCCTAAGGTTGTATTACTTCTCATTATTGTGTGTGTCAGGATTTCAAATATTTTAAAGAGGTGGTTCCTCTTGACAGATTTTTTTTAGTATCTTATATATATATATATATACACACACACACACACATATATATATATACATATATGAAAAACTTATTTAAGAAAAAAACACAAAATTTCTTTATCTTGAGCAACTACAGCAGAAGTGTTTTATTTCATGTTTCATCCCACTAATATTGGGTAATAAGTAGAATAGTAGTGAGTCTAGACCCTGACGTGTATGGACCAGCACATACCACTGATATGAAGTGAGGCTCAGGAGAGTGGAAAATGGTGCCAGCAACAATACATGCCTCATACACTCCTGTGTTCCCAGTGGCCCCACTTGCCCTCACTCTTCTTTCTTGCCTCCCAGGGAATGACAGCTTCAATGGAAACTGAAATGTTTCAAACAAATTCTAAAATAAACCTCAAACACTTGTTTAGAAGACTCAAATGATTTAAGTAAAATGTGATAACGGATGAAAAACTTGCTCTTCTGAGTGGCATCATTCCTCTACAAGAGCTATTTGAAAGTTTACTTTCATGTCTGGAAGTTATATTCTCAGTTTTAAGTCATTGAATCAGGGCTGTCAAATTCTGGTTTACTAGTTCAGGCTCAGATACAAGGTAATATGACCCAGACACAACCCAATTAATTTTCAAGGAAAATCCGTTTGATTTTTAATCTATCTTGGTCTTAGGAACTTTATGTGGGCGTATGCTTGTGCACGAGCCTTTCATGTGTGTGTGTGCCTGTGTGCCCAATTTTATGAGCAAGGTGTTGGTCTATTTTCTTAATTCCACTGAAAAAAAATCCTTTCCTTTCCATTATATTTCATGTTTTATCCCACTAATCCCAGGTTACTCTGTGGTCACAGTGCAAATCTATTTGGTAATTTTGACAATTTACCAAACCTGAACATATTACATATATTTCTTCTGCATTAGCTCAACTAAGTACTTAGAAAAATGGTTTTGAAATAGAATAGCTGGAAAAGCTGTGCAATCACCAGCAAATGATATCAATTTTGTAAGGTGTGAAAGTGAGTTGAGTACAGAGGTAACAGTGTCTAGCTGAAAAATAATGGGAAAGTCACACCGCTGTGCCCTTCCTTTCACAAGGTGTCAACTCTGCTTATGCACGATGTAATTATATTGATCATCAATTGTTAATCTTCAATCAGCTACTTGTTGACCTCCTGTGCAACTTCATGTAAGAGCCATGAATGAATTTATTACCCATGGATTTGTCATTTCTGGGTGGTGGTCAAACAGTTGGAGCTGAAATAATGTGAGAGTCATCAGCCATTTGTACTCTCACCTATAAATTGTCTTGGAAAATGCTAATGGTGATGCTCAGTAAAAGTAAATCTGAACAATCTGATGCAATTTATTTCCGCAAAGCACTTTTGCTTGGACCATCGATGATCTGTTTTGAGTACAGAAGAAGCTACATTAGATCCATTCGTATATATCATGTGACCTATGCTTTTTGATAGTATATAAATCATATATTATTTTAATATATCAAATAGTATCATAAAACCAAGGAGAAAATAAGCAAGAAAATAATTCTGTGACCTCAGTTACTTTTAGTTTCACTGAATAAAGCTGCACAAATGAAAGCATTCATTAAAATAAACATATTAAAAGTTTTCTGGTTATTTATCTCAACATTTATCCTATGTACTATGAGTTACTCCAGGGGTTCTAAGTCTAACACAGTCTTCTTTTTTGTGGCTAGTAAAAAGATATATTTCCCTTAACATACATCTTTCATTATTTTTTAATTTTAATTTTTATTTAATGATTTTTTTTTATGTTTTTGAGACACGATTTCTCTGTGCAGCCTTGGCTGTCCTGGACTTGATTTGTAGACCAGGCTGGCCTCGAACTCACAGTGATCCATCTGCCACGGCCTCTGCCTCCTGAGTGCCGGGATTAAAGACATGCACCACCATGCCCAGATTTCATTTTTTAATATAACTTATAATATTATATTAATGCTTTATTCAAAAAACTATATTTCTTCCAAAGTCTTATTTTTAAACCATTCCTATCACTGAAATAAATAGAATTGATTCATAAAATAAAGCACAAATAATCACAATCAAAGAAATCATACACACTGTCAGGCTGATATGCATACCCAACACCGCCATCAAACAAAACACTATGTTATCCTGAAATACCATGTTCCACTGTAGGAAGCCTGTAAGTATACCAGCTATAAGCAACATTTGCACTGAATTGTAATTTTATATATAAGTGCTATTATTTCTAGAAGTGTATATCAATTGAAATGTTTGAGGACCACTTTTCATTAGTTTTTCTCAGACATCAAAAATATTTTTGAGAATCACTCCATGTTCTTAATGAAATAATATTAATTATTTCTGGGTAGTAAAACAAGCTTGGATAAAATACAAATCTCTCTTTTCCTTTTACAATATGCAAAGATACCTTAAACATTTCTATGCATTGACATATTTTGAATTCCCAACTGGAAGAATTGGTTGGTAAGTTGTGAGTTACTGACCTCTAAGCTATGCAGCCACCATGTTGGGGAAATCAGCTGTACTCTTTCAAAACAAAACAAAACAAACAAACAAACAAAAAAAAAAAAAAAAAACGGAGCATAGCTGCTAGCCTTGCTGACTGTTCACACCTCATCAGGGGTGGTTTGAGAGGCTCACAGGATCCTCACCCAGCATCCAGCCAATCCCACCCAGTTGTTGTATACAACTTGCCATTTATTGCATGTAGCCAGGGAAGAAGTACTCAATTGATATGGTTACAGGCAATTTCTCATTCCTGCCGAGTAAAGAATATCCAGGTGAAGCCTATTGGCGAGCACTCAAACATACATAAGTAATCCCACATTTGTGCTCTGTAAGGAAACTCAATAAACTGAAACATGGGCTATTTGGTAAGGCTGAACATTCCCAGGCTTAAAACCACACAACATACTAAGGCATTGAATACTGTAGGTAGTTGTAACATAAAAGCAAGCATTTCTGTATCTAAATATAGTTGGAAACAGGAACATTAGGTCATATAAAATATCCAAAGGCTATTTAGTCAGGGCACTTACCTGAGTGGAAGTAGAAGCAGAATCCACACTGATTAACAGAGTTAAAGTGGCATCAAGGTCAATCCTTTAAGTACTCTAGACTTATTATCCTCCTGCACAGAGGGTAAACATAATTCATTTTTCTGCAATTTTATTGTTTTAATGTATATACTTTATTATACATGAATGAAACAAACTACATACAGCAGGGAGAACCATGAAAAAAACATGAGTTATATAAATGTTACATTCCTTGTGATTTGGCTATTTGTATTTTTCAAGCTTGAAGTAAACATCTTTCCTATGTTGTTGGGTCTAAATTTCTGACTGAAATTCAATATCTATCCCATCTCATCTCTATTAACTTAAATTCTTTATCTTGCTCTAAAAAGATCTTATCCCCTAACCAACTAAATTGATTGTAAAACTAAATTATCTAGTCTTCAACACCCCTCAGAGACAAGAGAAGGAATGATACTTAAATTCCTGAGTGAACCAGCAGTGTAAGTTAGCAGCTTCCAGAATGAACAAAACAGCAGAGACAGTTTACTGCCTGAACAGTCACCCAACACTCTCTATAATGTTGCAGCGTCATCTTTGGCCTCCTAGGCCAATACCTCTGCCAAACTTACTCACAAGGAAAGAACTATTGAGGACGTGTTTAACCTGACTTGGTAGAGTTTGGCCATCGACTCTGCCTGCATCTAAGCTTGACCAGTTTTAGGCAGAATTTTGTCTGTGGCAGAAATAAGGACATTTTGCCCAATGGGTTGTTTGCCACATTTGAAGCCAACTGCATAAGGAGGTTTTGATGCTCATCATCTTCTTTGAGGTTGACTAGGTGTTGTCAAGAGTTATTTTGTCTTCTTGTCAAAGAATCTTTAGGATGATAAAAGCATCTTTAAATGTTTTTCTGTAATTTTAAATCACATTTTTACTTTTTAGAGGCTGTATGACAAATTTGAAATGCCACAGAAGAAAATGCACAATCATCTGATATAATATTTTATACCATGACTCTATAGCTTCTTCAACTTTTTAAAAATGTGTATGATGCTCTTTGAATTTTTTTAATTTTTTAATGTTTTTTAGTGAAAGCATAGATGCACACATTATTGTAGGATTATGCAGGGTTTTGAAAGATTTTCCTGGAGCTCTTTTCCAGTAAACCTTTTTTTTTTTTTTTTTAAATAGATGGAGGTTTATTTTCATAAGTCCACATACACAGCCATCATACCTCTTTGAGGAGAGTATACAGATAGATTGCTCACTTAAATTTCTATTCTTTTCATTGCCTATTTCAACATCAATAGGTAACATATTGAATAAAGTAACAAAGAGATATCCAGAAATTACACACTATGAATAGAATTCTTCTACTTTTTAATTTTTTCAAAACACTTAGTCTAGTTTACATGTCTAGTATTCTCTCATAACTTGAGTATACATCCTAACCATCCTAATCACCTAAGTAAATTTTTAAAATTTCACTGGTACCATACATCTATTGGTCAATCAATATTGCAATAAATTTTTTATCATAACATTGGATTATAAAAATAAATGGGGTATGTGTCTGTATCTGTCTTATTTTCTGTGTTACCTGTGCAGCTTTTGCTGATTCAGTAATTTGTTTGTAAGTACATTCTGAGTAAGGATTATCTCGAGCTAACCTTCCTTCCTGGGATCCTTCAGTGCTGTGATGATTTATGTGTGCCATCTTGTACTTCTGGCAATGTTTGCATGAGGATGTCACCATTCTTTTCTAAATATGTACACTTCATCAACTTTCTGGTATCTCTTTATTTCCTTTGACCCATTTTTAAGGTGAGGAAAGCCAGTGGGGATATTCATGTTGGCATGAAAAAGAGTAAGTTATAAAAGAAAACAATCCTGGAAACCTTGACGAATCTTTTTTTTTTTTTTTTTTTTTTTGAGACAGGGTTTCTCTGTGTAGCCTTGGCCATCCTGGACTCAATTTGTAGATCAGGCTGGCCTTGAACTCACAGCAATCCGCCTGCCTCTGCCTCCCGAGTGCTGGGATTAAAGAGGTGCGCCACCACGCCCGGCTAGGTATATGTTTCTTTTGTTAGTTCTTAAACTATACTGCATTTCATACAAGAGGAGGTAAATGAAATATATACATTTAAAGAGATTGCATTACAGGAAAGAAGGCGGATATTAGATAAATTGAATCTTTACATATGAGGGAGCACAGGTGTCTTTTACTCTAGAGCAACGACAATCTTCATTAAAATTGTTGATGATTGAGCTGGTCACATAGCCATGATTTGTTGGTTGTTGTTGTTGTCTGCAGTTGTGTATGATTCCATGCAAGGTCTCTGGGTTAACTAGCTTTAGGATCTTGGGAATCTAGGAAGTTTCAAGTGTGGACTCCCTCTTTTGGTGTGGGCCTCACCAAGTTGGACCAGTCACAACTAATGGGAATAGTGGTGGGGACTCACAGTCAAACATTAGGCAGAGGTGGGGAACACCGTGGAGGTGGGGAGGAGCTTTAGAGGACCCAGGGTGGTCTAGGACACCATGAGAACATGTCCGACCGAATCAACTAAGCCGGACGCATAGGGCCTCATAGTGAGTGAACCAACAAGAGGGAGCCTGTATATGTCTGACCTAGGTCCTCAGAATGTATGTTATAATTGTGTAGTTTGTTGCTCTTGGGGAATGCCTAACACTAGCAGTGGGGCGTGTCTCTGACTCCTTTGCCTGCTGTTAGGACCCTTTCTGTTCTACTGATTGCCGTTCCCATCCTGATATGAGGGTTCCTGCCTAGTCTTATAGTAACTTACTAAGCCATGCTCGGTTGATCCTCCTGGAAATGTGAGGAGGAGTGGATCTGTAGATATGAAAGGGGTGGGGCAAGAAAAGTGTAGGGAGGCAAGGCTGTGTTAGGGATGCAATGCCTAAGAGAATAAGGAAAACAAACGAATGTGTTGAGGAGTATTCTTGCTTTCTGCTTCAACGTCAGGCTATTTAACAAGCTCTTTTGCTATTCAAACATTTCTAAAACTATAACTTGAAAAAAGACACACATTATAAAGGTCTAAAAGAGCAAACTTTATTTTCAGTTTGGTGTTTGAACCTCAACTTTCATAGAGAATACATACACATTGCAAATTTATTTTCATCGCTACCGTTCATAATGCCTTGGAAACTTTCTTCTTCTTATATTCTGATATGCACTCTGAAAGAAAGGATGTTCATTTTATATCCTAAGTTTTCCAAAATCTAATGCTTTTCCTTAGGAAAATTAACATTGTTTAAGAGTATAAAGTGGAATAAATCAAGTGCCTCTTTTTTAATAAACAAGCAAACAAATATAAATAATGAAATCTATCCCAAAGTAACAAACAAACAAAAAAGATCACTACCAGTAATTACAGGAAGCTATTAATATATTTTGCTCTTGACTACTTTATCTTTTGTTTGAACACTCTATTGTGTTTTATTCATATTTTCCCAAACAATAACAAGTTATTACATTTACAATGACCTTGAATAATATTTTTAATATTACCAATCATGTTTAGCATATATTTACATTATTCCAGTACAAATATGTGTGGAATATTCTGCTAAATTTTTACAATGTCAACTAAAGAGATTTTCAACAAATATTCCTAAATTCACCTTATATAAATTCTAATAACGTTTCAAGGAAGATAACATGCATGTTCTTAAGCATACTTTATGTTTTCTTTAGGTGTGTGTTTTATCAGTAGTTCATCTTTAGTAGTCAGTTATCAAAATTTTTAGAATTCATATAATACGCAGCACTTTATATTATATGTGATATGTAACAAAGCAATATTCTTAAGATCTCTAACTTGTGCTGACTCAGTTAAAACAATTAATATGTAACTATAACATGACTAACATTCACAGAAAAATTGAAGATTGAAAATAAATTTTAAAAATTGAAGATTGCTCTGTATATAATGTTCTTAGATTGGTTTGCCTTGCTATATTAGAATAAATAAGCTTGTAAGTTTTCAACAACAGAAACAAATGGCTTACAATGGTGGATCTTGACAGTCTTTGCCTTTATATCAATCTTTTATCTGAGCTGTCCTAGGATGAAAGACAGAATGATAGCATGAGTCACGTGGGAAGAAGTTAAGAGGCTAAATCAAATTGTGCAAGGATGTATCTTCTGTGATAGAAAACCCACTCTTAGAGGAAGAAACTTAATAGGGAGAAACACAGTCTTGTAGGGCAAGCCCATTCCTGCAGGGAGAAGCCCTGTACTGTAGAGGAAGCCAGACTCTGAGGAAGAATCTGGTCCAGTGGTGATGAAATTAATCTACTTATAGCTAAAGCCCTCACTAAGCTATTTCCTCTTAAAGTCCATAGCCTGTTCAAGCAATTGTATTTATGGTTAATTTTCTAATATATGGAACCTAGGGAGCATACATATTGAGAAAATATTAAGAAGTATTTTCAACTGAGTCTTGTCAGTACTTAGTAAATGCACTATAAATAATGTTTAGGAAACAGAGGAGGCAGTAAATAAATACCTTAATATAATTAGTGCGTTCTTTTTAAAGTAGACATATTTTCCTTGGTAAACGTTAAATAAAATAGAAATGTTTTAAAACTTTAGAGAACATAAATTTAATTATACTATAAATAGCCTAAGTACAGCTGGGCATGGCAGTACACATTTGCAATCTCAGCACAAGGAATTTGAAGGCAGGAAAAACATGTGCTTGAAGTCTGATTGACTATGCAATGAGTACAAGGACTCCTTGGGCTACAGGTAGAAAGTACTTCAAACAAAATTCAATGAAAGCTCAATGTGAACAACAAAAAAGTGATGTTGCTTATTGAAGTTTGCTTTAAAGAAAAAGCATGGAAGGGACAATGCAGAAAATATTAAATATAAAATTTGTCACTAATCAATTTTTGACATTTTATCCTGGTATGTATGATCCATGTTTAGTACATCATCAAACTGCTTTATGTATGTCATTTAACCTTTCATGTGAATGTAACTTTGTGTATTAGATCATAATGAAAAACAGTAATTTGAGTAGGAGTATACTCACTAATCTCAGAATTTTATAACTAATGTCATGATAGAGAATTCTATTGGCTACATAACCGTGCCTCAAAAGATAACTAAAGGATAAGAAACAAGATACAACCTATGCCATGCATATATATAGAATAGCTCATTTCTCAAGGAAAATATAAATTCATACAAAGATAGCATGCAATGCAAAATACATATTTTCCAAAGAATGATATTAAACTCTAATAACTTCTTTCAGAAGCAGATATATAAAAAACAATGCAACAGAATCAAAAGTGAAAATATTAGTGAAGGTAAGCAAATGCTATTTGGAAATTGATATAGAATTAGAGAGCATAACAATAAACCCAAATAAAAATATATTCTTTGAAGTTTAAGTATTTATGATTCCATGTTGAGGAATATATTATGAAAAACAAAATGACCTGAAAACTCCTCTTTTCAAATTTCATAGAAAAATATTAGGAAATAATAAAAACTTATATATACAAATTATCATGTAATAAAAGAAAAGAAAAGATATTGTAAATGAGTTTGGAAGTATTAATGTCTGGAAACCTGAAAGTCTCTTAGAAAGATGTATTTTAAAGGTAAAATAACTGAAGGTATATAAAATGTACTACTGAAATAAAATTTTCATGAAAAAGCCAAAGTATTGAAGATCACTTTTATATAAACAACAATATTTATATGAAAAATAACTTATATCTTGATTTATCATATGATGTTGGTATTTATAAACAAGTGAATAAAATACTTTTCATATTTAGTGTAGAGTCTGACAAACTGAGATACATATATATATATATATATTTCATTTATATATGAGCATATATGAAAGCTCAGCATAAAGATACTCATGACTAACATTCCTTAAAGCTTTCCAAGCAAAAATTACTTCTCAATATTAGGACAATAAACAAACTGACAAATTGAAAGCAAGGATGACTTTACATAAAAACATGTTTTAAATATTTTTACTTTATGGTTATTTAATGTATGATTAATATATTTATGTGTATGTATGTATGTATGTATGTATGTATGTATGGATGGATGGATGCTGGCATGTGCTCATCAATGCAAGTGCTTTGGAATAGCAGAAAAGTGTTTCATATAACCTAGAAATGGCGCTGCAGGCAGTTGTGAGATGTCCAACACAGGTGCTGTGAACCAACTCAGATCCTCCACAAGAGCAACAGGAGAAATACTCTCAAGTGTTTAGTCATCAATCAAGTTATCTCCCTTGATTGTATCTCATTTCTGTATCCCCTATATTTTTCTCACCTAGAGTCTCAATAGGATGTCCTCACCTCTATCCCACTTTCCTGGTAGGTGAAGACTTTCATGGGACCTGCCCCTTGAACTAGTGTCCGGTTATAAGTGAGTATATACCATTTGAGTCTCTCTGCTTCTGGGTTAGCTCACTCATTATCCAGAGGGTCCTAGAAACCTACAAGAGGAACATTATGATGGGTGGATCTGAGCCCAGGGGTTCTGCTTGATATAAGGCACCAACCAAGGACAAAACGTGCAGTCATCATCAAACACCTACCCAGATCTAGCCAAGGGACAGGATATTCTCCACAGTTAAGTAGAGACTGGGGACTGATTTTCACATGATCTCTGGTGCCCCATATTTAGCCATGTCCCTTTGTTGGGGAGGCCCAATGGCACTTGGAGAAAGGATAGCAGACTATCAAGAAGAGACTTGATACCCGAGCACCATATTCAGGGGGACGAGGTCTCCCTCAGTCACAGTCATAGGGAAGGGTGATTGGGGTGAAAGTGGGAGGGAGGGAGGAATGGGAGGCTGCATGGGATGGGATAGAAAATGAGATGTAATATGAATTATTTTATTTTTCAATAAAAATGTGTTTAAAAAATAAATGAAAACATCTCATTTCTTTCTCAAATGAATTAAGAAATTGATATACGGTATATATAGAAATTAAACATCTACAAAATATTGTGTCTTGTGTTTTCCGCGCTGAAAAGTACTATTGGAACATAATCTTTTAATTATTGAATTAATTATTTTACTGAGACTTCTATTGAAGGGAGAGAGAGAGAGAGAGAGAGAGAGAGAGAGGATGAGATAGTGGGAGTGAGAAAGAAAGAGGACGACAGAGACAGAGAAGCAAACAGAACACAAGCATGTGATTATTTCTATTCTCCTAAGACGGTGCAACAAGCAGGAATCTAGAAATTCTTTGTATAGGTATATACCGTTCCTCAGACTGTCTTAAAAGTGCACCCCACCTTCTCTGGCACCCAGACGTATGTTCCACTGCTTACTCCGAGGACACATTCAGTACTACAGAGGAAGAGGTGAATCTAGATTCAGAAAATCTCTTACTACACACTTTTCTGACCACTCAACATCAGATTAATTTAAATAACATTGTCATTTCCTTAACTTTCGGTAGATGTACATCTCAAATAGTAACACAGTGGATTTTTGATATGCTTTCCATTATTTCAGTAATATTTGTCTCCAGTTTATAAATAGCTGCTAGAAATGGTTTACATTATTTGTGCCCTTATATAACTATCAATCCCAATTCCCTGGCATTCATAAAAGGCAAATTACTTATATATTATCATCTATATTCCAACTCACTGCTATTCATTTATTTCACAAAAATATAATCTTTGAAATATAAAGTCATACCTGTACTCTTAAAACCACCATTTATTAGGCTCCAGGGTTTGTTCAGCTGTGAAGAGCACTGTTTGTTCTTTTATAGGTCTCAGTTAGGATTTTGAGCACCCACACAGCCACTTATAAGAGTTCCCAGTTTCAGGTGATACAACTCCCTCTTCTGGATTCCATGGGTACCAGGCACACACATAATAAACAGACATACAACAGAACACCTACATTCATTAAAAAATGGAATCAAAAATAGAAGCAATTTAATTTAATTTTTAAACTTTCGCTTATTTTTCAATAATTTATAGAAAAATATGAACTATTGGAATCAAATTTAAAAAGACAACAAAAGGGAGTGCATTCGTGTAAGACAAGAAAGGAAGGAAATAAAAAGAAAACAAATAAAGTAAGAGTAATGGAACCATAAAAAAAAGAGGTAAAGATATCCAGGCATTGCTAATATTCCTTCAGTCATTCACCTCTGAAGTAATAAAGCAGAAATATAAGAGTCAACAATACTATGAAACTCAATTCCCTCACAAGCTTCTTTAGTCTCTCAAGCACACTCTTTGAGTGCTTTATTTGGTAGCAATTTGCCTATATTATTGTGTTCATATCATTAATAACCCGTAATTCGTTTTGAGTGGTATCTCATAAACACACTATGTGAATAATTAATTGGGTATTACACTGTTGTTATTCTACACAGTCTATTAGCCTTCATTGACTCCATAAAAATCCCATTTTATTTTCCTTTACAACACGAGCCCTTCTAGCTTCCTATTTATTTCCTTTAACACCCCGGTGTTAATTCTCAGGAGACCTAGTTTTTCTGTAGCAACTGTAAAATGCCCACCTTTGTTTATCTAGAGCAAAACATTCATATACAGTGAATGCACTGAGTCTATAACAACAATAATTTTTTATCTTTCTTAGTTTGAAACTGAATTGTAAGTGACTATCATTATAGTCAGTCTATTTATTGTGACATTTGTGATAACAGACATTACTTACAAATGTGGATACAGACACATTCATACACACACACACATACATACATATGAGAGGGGAGGGAGAGAGAGAAGGAGAGAGAGAGAGGGAGGGAGGGAGGGAGGGAGGGAGGGAGGGAGGGAGGGAGAAACAGAGACAGAGACAGAGAGAATACAGTAAATATTATAGGAAGTTTTTTCCATGCGCCATTTTGGCATTCTGAATATAAATATAAGCAAATCAGGCATGTGGCATACATTTGTAAACTAATTAGTAATTCAGTGGAAGAGAAAGAGTTGAATGATGGTGACTTGCAACCATTTAATCACTTCCCCCAGAAACTATAGGAAAAATGGTGTGCTTTTTACTTGGATAAGGCATTAATGTCAATAGAACTCAATGTGACTATTTGGTATTTGTCCCTTGCTAAAACCAGGCTTGTGGAAGTTAGGTACATCACAATGTCAGTCATTCTAATAACTCTGGACGAATGTTTAGAAAAATTATAAGTAATTAAAACAGTGCTGTTCATAACGTTCAAGTATAAGAGAAAGACTATGGATTAGATAATACAAAATAAGAGTCAAAGGACAAATACATTAAATTGTCTTTCTAGATGGAGTTAGTATGTGCAGATGTTTCTGTATGTGGATGGTTGCTTAAAAATAAATATTTGTTCAACAACAGAGACAAGATGATTTCTCGGGGATGCTATCAGTTGTTGTCAACAGCATGCACGTGAGAGTCTGTATGCAGTAGAAGTCCAGCTAGCCCTTTTCCAAAAGGGAGAGTAGTTATCACTACTAAAGAGTCCTAGCTTTTCAGCAGAGGTGAAAAGAGCAAATTGATCATTATCAAGGTGCTCAGCTTAAAAGTGGCAAACTGGACACATGGGCCTCTTTTGAGTATTTGGTTAAACATTCTATTCAGTCATCATATGTGAACAATTATGGTGCCTCATATAATTCCACTACCTATAAGAAAAGTAGCTTTTCAGTGAAAGATGGAAGGCAATAAATAGCTCATACCTGTGGAGTGTATTGTTCATTTCATAGTTCAGATTTAGCAGATGGAGTTAGCTCATAAAGAAATGATGATGTTTCAGATATTACTCCTTTGCAGTTTTTCTGACATGCCCCAGGACATGCCACATGTCCTGACCAAGTTGGTACTGCTTTCCTCCAACACACATTATGTAATAAAACTGATTGAAAAGCCAGTGGTATATTTATTATTCTTTTTAAATAATTTCTTTCCAAAATGTTTGCCTTTTGCATCAGAAACTTGATTTTATACTTTAGTAGTTAAGGAAGTTGTGTTTTCAGCTGAAGACAGTACTATTAACTTGGAAGACGAGTTTCACTTGGTGCTTTACATGTTCAAGATTGAAAAAGGACAGGCACTATGGTCTCAGGACGTTGAGATCCACTCAATGCCAAGAACAGCACACAAGTAAACAGCCCCAGAAAGAAGTCTGGGTAGAAGAAAAATAGACCTGGAGTGTACTTCCTATTCTGCTAATGGCCAGGGTGAAACGGTGTGACCTGATCCATATCTGTACAGAAGCTCAAACAAGTCTCTGTATTGAGCTCAGTGTCATAAAGGGCTCAGCCATGTAATTGGCTGTAGAAATGAGGCATTGCCAAGACCCACCAGTCAACTGCATTTCATGTATGTTCCATGTTAGAGGTGACTTTCTTTCCATTCTTTATAACAGAAATGGAACCATAAATAGGAAAGCGATAAATGTCACTATGCAATCTAGTTGGAGAAATTGGACAAAATCCTGTATTTTTTTTCTTTGAAACAGGGAGGAAAATGTTTTGAGCCAGGTGTAGCTGTGTGTTGTGGATAATAAAAATTATTTTAGAAATTACTTTTTCAGTAAAAAGATGAATTTAAATTTGGTAGGAAAATGGAATAAAGCAGTGTTATAGTTTTAATGTTGGCTCAGACATTTACACATTTTGGGAACATTTTACTAACTTTCTATATGGTTGTATTAGTGAAACAAAGGAGATATTACTATTACATTCTATTACAAGACTCAGGAAATCCACTTGTTTCTAACAACCTAACCACAATCAAAATATATGACAACATAGAAAACCTGATAGAATTGCTTTATTTAATTGTGACTTTGCCTCCAAAGAACTCTTATTGTGCCCTTAACTTCTTAGAGCAGAAATTTGAACCATGAGACAACCTACTATTAATGACATCTTCCTTACCTCCAGTACTCTTAATTGGGGGCTCAAAAGTGACATAAGCCTCATAGTAAACAGGAAATGTTCTTACAACTATGCCTGAGCATATTAATTGATGTCTTCTGGGTCAGCAGTCCTCTGAATATATTGCCACATCTTAATGACAAGCAGTTACAACAATGCCATGAGGGAATATATCTGGCTTCTCTGTCATCTCTCTCTTTATCTTTGGGAACACAGTAGTTCCTAACTGTGGTACTTATGGTCAGTCAGTGGGTTATTTACAAGTTCCTGATTAATTATCAAAGTTGAAGATTATGTTAGGGACTTTTACATTTGTATGAGAATTGATCGAAGGAACAGTATCCTCAGGTTAATAATATTGTTTTGCATTTCCATTGTTTCTATAAAAAGTTTGTTATTGCTTTCTGTTTATTCCTGTGAGTGTTCAATTTTTTTCCTTTATTGATTCTAATGCTTCTGTTCTCTCTTGTTGTTCATGATGGCGAGAGCTTTCATTCAATGCTCGCTTTGCTGTGGTTCACTAGCTTTGAAGTATGTGAAGTTTGAGGTAGTTCCAGCCACTTGTAACACAGTTCATATAATTCTTTTCTGTTTATGTAGAGAATGTTAGTAAATGCATTAAACCATTTGGATAAAGTTTTACAAATAATATTCATTTACTAGTTAAGATTTATTTCATGCATATGTGTGTTTTTTTCTGTGAGAATGTGTGTAGTGATCTCAGATGGAAAACAGGGCATCAGATCTTCTGGACATGTAATTATTGCCATCTATAAGTTACCTGATGAGCTTTATTCTGCAACAAACCATCCTTTTTCTTTTTGTTTTTAAATGCATGGCTTATTTACTTAATTATTTAATGTTTTATTTTATAAAGCAGCAACAAAGAAAGACCAAGTACATACAAAGGCATGCTCATAACAGTTACAACTGATTCTTGAAACACAAATATCTAGCTGTGCATATACTCTTTCAAACAATTGTTATATATTTTAATGATAAGTCACCAACTACAAGGCTAATAGCTTGCAGCTTTAGGGGGAATCTATAAGAGTTTCAATTTCAGAGTGTCATTTAGCATCTAAATGTTCAATATTTATTTTTACATAAGTACGACTAATTTTGTAGGTGTTATTAAATGCATTACTAAAATTAATATTAATATCACATACTGTGGTGTTCTTTGCAGTGGATTTTCTCATGATTAGCCCATAAAATAATGTAACTATATTCTTTAATATAAAGATTCCACTTGATATAATTTGGCAATTTTATGATAAATTTGGTGTCCATTAATCATCATGACTCATTAATCCAGCATATTAAAAAAATATTTCATTTTTTGTGAATAAGCATTGGCCTGTATGTATATAAGTGCACCACTGCTGTGTCTTATACCCACCCACATAGGCTAGAAGAGGCAGTTAGACGCTTTCTAGTTGCAATTTCAAGTGGCACTCAGCCACCTTGTATGAGCTGGGAAGTGACCCCAGAAGTCTAAAAGAGAAGGAAGTGCTTTTGACTACTGAGCCACCTCTCTGGTTCAAATAAAGCTATTTAAACATTGTAATATAGCAAAGTTTTCACTAGAAGTTAGAGTAAAGTAAAATACTGGATTGCTTTATCAAACAATTACTATCTATTTCACAGTCTGAAGGAAAAACTCTAATAGCCAGGCTCCCAAGCAAATATTTGGAAAGCAGCACATTCCCAATAATAAAACTGATAATTGTGCTTTTCCACACAGCTGTAATTGAATAAATCTAATTGCCTGTTCTGCTTAACTTTAATACTGGGTTTCAAACTGTTGTACACACAGGAAAGCAACATCAGAGGAATTACTCTAGTGTTACTTTCCTTCCTACGTACTAGTTTGAAGCCAGGCAATAAAGCTAAATGGAAAACTCTGTATACTTGATTTTCAATTATAGCAAAGGCAGGGAGCCACAATTATCTCTTTCATTACTATGAAGCTCTTCCTTGCTGCCTGGGCAAATCTCTTCACCACTGCTATGTGAAGAGGCTGTGACTCTTCAAGTGAAGAGCATTGGAAATCAAAGGTTAAAAGCAAGGGACTAAATTAAAGATATAGTATATTATAATGAGAAATGTACCATTAAAATGATAAAAATATTTTAACTATATAATTCACTCCCAGAAGCTCTGTAGGGAATGGGGAAGCTTTGACAAATTTATTATTTCCTGTTCAAACTTTAGTAGTGTTTTGTTATTTCAGTTCAGCTACACAGAATGTTAAGACATTGGCAGGCAAGATGGCTCAGTAGATAAAGGCAGTGTCTACCAAGCCTGGGGAACTTTGGAATGGTCGTGGTGGAAGGAAAGAACTGATTCCTACAGAATGTGTCATGCTGCAGAGTAGACACACATACACACAAAATAAATAAATACATGTACAAATATCATTATTTTCAAATCTTCAAATGGTGATTAGTGACATATTTCTATTTCAATGTTTATAATATTATTTAGATAATAGTACTATGTTTATATTGTATTCACAAATATTCCTCAAAAATTGCATGTAAGAAGTTCTAGTTAGATTATACTAGGCTTTTCCCCCACTGTCAATCCCAATAACAACTATCATGAATTATTTTTTCTTCCTTATTATTACATCAGATTAACTTTTTTGGGAGTTCCCTACTCTAATGCTAAAGTATTATGTGCTTGTTTTTACTCAGGCTGCTAAAAATGTATAACATATGCTCAGTGGTATAAACAACAACCAGAACCATAGAGCTCACCTCCTATTGCTAGTGAGGGGAAGTATAAAATCAGTGCACAACCAGGATGCTATTTAGGTGCACATTCTTTCTATGCCATGCAGATGAAAAGTCCCCAACTCCTTTTTCTGTTTTTTTGTATTTTGGGATTTTTTTTCTTCCTGGGTAGAGAGGAGTTTTGGCTTCTTTATGTATTTTTAAGAACACTAATTATTTTTAAAATGTTTAACAAATGCCAGCAAGACTCTAACATATAACCTTCCTGTGACACAAAAATTCGTTTAATAATTAACACTTAATGATATCAATTTACTGGTTATAAACTTAGGGCAACAACTTTTACGTTAAATAAGCTAAGTAAAAACAAAAAGAATATTAGAAAGGTAATTAAAAATCACTATGAATTCCTTTATACATTTTTAATTATAATTTTATGTCTATATGTGTTTGGCTCCATATATGTATGCGTAACTCTTGTGGTCAGTGTCCATAGAGGTCATAAGAAGGTGCCATATTGCCTGCAATTGATGATATAGGGAGCTGGGAGTTGCCAGTGCTTGTGAAAGAGGCCTGATACACCATGCTTGGCTCTATTATCCGGGTGAGAAGGAAGATGTTAGAGGCTGGCTGGTGATGGATGTGAGTATCAGGTAATAAATCAAAGAAGCATACCTCTCACGGATTCTTAGTACTATATCCACTGGTATTTAAGTTCTGAACAAGTGAGGATCCCCACAAGATCTGTCAAGGCTTCTCTCTTAGTTGATAGAAGGAGGCAGGAAAACAACAACAGCTCAGAAGTAAGAACTGTGAGTTTTCTTCAAGAGAACTCCATTTCTTAACTGATAATCTAAAACTTCTAGTCCTATTGTAAGACTTCTTCATACAGCCTTGACAGACCTTGTGGGGATCCTCGTGTGTCTATAGAATATAAAATAAATAAATAAATAAATAGATAAATAAGAACAAACATATCTCTAGGGGACAATAATAATATAAATGAAGCATTAAAATGAAGGTATCAAGATAAGACAATGGAAAAAAGGAGAAGAAAAAGATCCCAAGAAGGGAAAAAGAATGAGGAAAACACATGGCAAATTATCTGTTTGGACTCTCAGGTATCCCACAGAACAATAAATTAGAAGCTATAATAGACATCAAAGGAACTGCGGAGTTAAAAAATAGTACAAATAAAAAATTACATATATATGTACATACATTTACACATACTATGGCAATTTTTTTATTATTAAGAATTGTTTTAACTACCCTGTGTTTTTGTGTTTCCATATGAAGCTGACGTTTATCTTTTTCAAAATCTATAAAGAATTGTGTTGGAATTTTGGTAGAATTGAATTGAGTTGCATATTGCTTTCAGTTACATGGGTATTTTTACTACATTAATCCTATCAATGCATGTCCACGGAATGTTTTGAAATTTCTTTCTTCAAAGTCTTGGAAGTTTTCGAGGTGGAATTTTAGTGTCACTTATGTATACTATTATATCATTTTCAAAAACTGACTTTGACTTTTTTCTGTCCAACCTGTATGTGTCCCCTAGATCTCTTTCAGTTGTCTGTTTGCTCTAGTTAAAACCTCAAGTCCTTAATAGATATGGAGAAATTGGCTAACCTTGTATTATTTTTCATGTTACTGTAATTGTTTCTTTCCATTTAGTTTGACATTTATCTATAAGCTTGCTGTGAATTGCCTTCATCATGTTTAGATATGTTCCTTTTTTCCCTAGTCTTTCCAGTACTTTCTTCATGTAGAGGCATTAGATTTTATAATAAGACCTTTCTGTATCTAATGAGATGACTATGTCTATTCTCTTCAGTTTGTTTATAAAGTGGTTTACATTAACTGATTTTTATATATTGAGCCATCCCTGCATCTCTAGGATGAAACCTACTTTATTTTGGTGGATGATCTTTTTAAAATGTTCTTGCATTGTGTTTGCAAGCATTTTGTTTAGTAATTTTGCATCTAAGCTCATAAAGGAATTCGATCAGTAATTTTATTTTATTGTTGGGTCTTTACTTGATTTGGTTATCACAATAAGTTTGTCCTTCCAAATTAAATTGAGAAATATTTTTTCTGTTAAATGAACTTGGGAGTACAGGCATTAAATCTAGAAAGTTAGGTAGAAATTGGCACTGAAAGAATGTGGCCCTGGGCTTTTTTTGTTTGTCTGTTTGTTTGCATGTTAAACTTTTAATTACTGCTTCTATTTTACTAGAGTTATAGATCTGTTTAAATTGTTTACTTCATCTCAATCTAAGTGTAGTAAGTGGTATGTACTGAGAAAATTGTCCATTTTTTTTAGAATTTTCCAGTTTTGCCGAATACCGGTTTTATTGTATGTCCTTTTCATTCCCCTAATTTTCTTGCTGTCTGATGTTATGTCTCTCTTTTCATTTCTGACTTTTATTTTCTTCACATTTAGTAATTTGGATAAGGCTTTGTTTATCTTGTTAATTTTCTCAAAGAACGAACTCTTTTTTTCTTTCATTTATTTCTTATATAATTTTTTCTATTTTATTAATTTCAGCTCCAAGTGTGATTATTTCTTGCTGTCTATTGCTTTCAGGGGTGATTTCTTCCTTTTGTTCGAGAGCTTACAAATATTTTCCTTAGTTAATAATTTCATATCTTTCCACGTGTTTTTTGTAGGCACTTAGTGCTATGAACTTATAGAATATTTCCCATTGTGTCTCATAAGTTTGCGTGTGTTCTGTGTCCATGTTCACTCAACCCTAGAAGGTCTTTAATTTCGTTCTTGACCCATTTACCATTCACTTGTAAGGTGCTCATTTTTTTATGCATTTGTGAGCTTTTTGTTAGTTCTCTTGCAGTCGACATCCTGCAAGATGTTATGTTGATTTTTTTTGTTTGTTTGTTTCTGTTGAGATTTGATTTGTGTTCCCAAGTGTATGGTAAATTGTGAAGAGCTTTCCATGATGTGATGATAAGAAATTATCTTCTTTTGTGTTTGGATGAAATGTTCTGTAAATATCTGTTAGGCCAGTTGGTTTATAATGACAGATCCAATATTTCTCTGTTTTTGTTTGTTTGTTTGTTTGTTTTGGTTTTTGTTTTTATTATTGTTTTTTTGATTTTTTTTTTTTTTTTTTTTTTTTTGGTCTGGACGACCTATCTGTTGAAAGGAATTGTAATCTCCCACTATCAACACATAAAGAGTAGCAGGTGATTTATCCTGTAGTAGTATTTCCTAATGTGTTTGATGCACAGATACTAAGAATACCAATGTTCCTGATCTGTCGATTTTCACTGAGTATTTTGTCTCCTTTATCTCTTCAGATTAGTTTCCACTTGAAGTCCATTTTGTCAGATATTAAAATGGCTACACCTGCTTGTGTCCATTTGCATGGAATACCAATTTTCATACTTTTACCCTGAAGTGGAATCTATTCTTGATATTAAAGTGTGTTTCTTGGGCACAGCAGGACTGACCCTAATTTCACGTACATTCCCTTAGTCTTGTCTTTTTATTCGTAAATTGAGACCAGTGACGTTGAGAGTTAACAGTGAGCAGTGTTTATTGATTTCTGTTATATTTTGTTACAGTGGAAGCTCCTCTCCTCCTTTGATTTACTGGTTTGAAATTACTTATTCTTTGTGTTTTCTTGTGTGTGGTTGCAGTTTTCCTTTGGGTTCTAGTTTTCCTTCTAGCTCCTGTAGGGCTGGATTTGTGGAGAGATCTTGCTCAAATTTGGTCTTATCAGGAAGTGTCTTCCCTTCTATATGGATTCTTATTGAAAGTTTTGTGAGTTGTAGTAGCCCAGGATAGCATCTCTGTTTTTTAGTCTGTAGAAAAATCTGTCTTGGCCCATCTGGGTCGTACAGTCTCAACTGAGAAGTCAGGGTGTTTTCTAATTGTTCTGTCTTTGCATGTTACATATTCTTTTTTCCTTGCGTCATTCAAAAACTGTTTTGTTCTGTATGGTTAGTGTCTTGTTTATTGGGTCCTGTCCTGGGGGAACTTTCTTTCCTAAGCAGTATACTGGAGTTGTGTTAGGAGATTTTTCTGCTATGGTTTTATTGATAATAATTTCTGTTCCTTTGATCTGGGTTTCTTCTCATTCTTCTATTCTTCTTATTCATATTTTGTATTGTCATTATGTTCTCAATTTACTGCATGTTTTGGCATTTTTTTTTAAGATTTAAATATTTCTTTGACTGACTTACCTATCTCTTCTATTGCATCTTCAGTGTCTGGGAATCTATTTCTCATCTCTTGTATTCTATTGGTAAGGTTTGCCTCTGAGGCTCCTAGACAAATTTCCTTCACTTTGTAATTTCTTTACCTATTTTTTTTTTTTTTTTTACAAAATTGAGTCTGGAATCATTTTATTGATTTTCTTCCAAAATTTGTTTTTCATAGATTCCTTTAAGAGATTGAATTATTTCCTCTTTAAGCAACTTGTTCATAATTATAAAGGATATAAGAAAATTTCAAAGTCTTTTTTTTTTTTTTTTGCCTCAGGTATGTTGAAATTATCAGGACCTACTATGGTAGAGATACTGGGCTCTAGTGGAGATGTTGTTCTGGGTGTTATTGATTGTGGGGGGGTTTGTTTATTTCTTTTTGTCTAGCATCTAGGTATTGGGTTTGAGAAGATTGCAATTATCAGTATTGATAGTTCTTCTTTGTTGGTTGGGTTTTTTGTTCCTTGTTTTTTTTTTTTTTTTTAATCTTTTTTTTTTGATTGTTCATTTTAGGTCCTGGTCATAACTTCTTTCCCCCTCCCCCCCCCCGTCTCATCCTCCCTCCCTATTTTCCCCACCCTCATCTCCTACTCCCCAGAGAAAGGGACACATCATCACCCACCCCAATATACCAAGTCCCATCAGGTCTGACGACATCTCTCCTTCCCCTGTGGCCCATGGAAGCAGCCCTGCCAGAGAAAGCAGCAGAGAGGGCGGGGGGGGGGGCATAGGCAGGCAGGCAGCAGAGTCCATTTTAGCGCCATCCCACACTGCCTTCACTAGGGTACCCAAATATTGAAGGAGCTGCCCATAAGCTACATCTTTGTAGGGGACCCAAGTCTAATCCCTACTTGGTTCTTGGCTGGATCTCCAGTCTCCAGACCCCCACTCCACCCCTCATCCCAGCCCTGGTTGGTTGCCTCTGTCAGTCCTCCCATGGAGCTCCTGTCCCCTCTGAGTCCTTTATACTTCCCCCAACTCTTCCCCAAGACTCCCTGCACTCTGTTCAATGTTTGGCTATGGGTCTCTGCATAAGCTTCCAGCATCATCTGCTGCGTGGAACCGCTCAAAAGGCAGCCACGCAAGCTCCCATCTGCAAGCACAGCACAGCACTCTTGGTAGTGTCAGTGGTAGGCTGTCTCTTATGGTGAGTCTCAAGTTGGGTTAGGCACTAGCTGGTCATTTCCTCAATCTCTGCTCCTTCCCTTTCCCTGAGCATCTTATAGGCAGGGCGAGCCCTGGGTCGAAGTTTCAGTGGGTGGGTTGGTATTCCTCTCCTTCCCCTGCGAGTCCTGTCTAGTTAGAGGGTCCTCTTCAAGTCTCTATGTCCCCTGCTACTAGGAGTCTCAGCTAGAGTCACCATCATATCCTCCCTGGAGCCTACTCTGTCATAGTTCTCAAGCTTGTCAGAGAAGCCCCCCCCCCCCCCCCCCCCCCCGCCGCCCGCAAGGTTTCTTTTCTCCCACAAGCCGCCTGTCTTCCCTCCCGACTCACCTCAGGTCTGATAGCAGCTCTCATTTCTCTCCATGCACTCTTCTTACCATGTTCCCTCTCTTTAATATTCACTGGTTCCTAGGAGTGTGTGTTGACTATGATTTGCCTTGTAGAATATTCATTTTGGGTTCTGGTAAGTGTGGCTACTGGGAAATCTGGGTAAAATACATGTCTTTTTATTGGAAGCTGGTACTTAGAATGGGGATAGGCACGGAATGGGGGTGGGGCCTGTGGAAGTTTGGAGTGGGGGTCAGGCAAAAGCAGGGTGTTCTTCTAGCAACTGCTTAGCCCACAGGGGGCAGAATATGAAGAGAGGGCGTAACATGTGGTCTGCTCTAGATCTAGCGATGAGACTGTGGTATTGAATTTGGAAGAAAGAAGGAGAAATTAAGATATGGAGCTTACCTACGTGTTTTGTGGCCTATTTGCTTCTCTGGCAGACTTGGATTGTTAGTTCCCAGGTAATGCCTACGGGATTGAGGGTCTCAGTGAGTCAGGAGGAAGGTTGGAGGAGAAGATCCATGTGGTCTACTAAACATAGAGGCAGAGCAAAGGGGAGGGCTACAGGGTTGTGGCTGAGACTGTGGAATTGGATTTAGAAGAGAAGAGAGGGAGGTGGGGAATCACAGGCAGATAAGCTTCCAGATTCCCTCGACAGAGTAGACTGCGGGTCACCAGGGAATCTTTTTAATTTTTTAAAAGTATATTACATAGAATCAAGAATCAAATAATCAAGCTAGAATCTATCTTTTTATCATCTATCTATCATCTTATATATAATATATTAATATGCGTGTGTGAAAGAAAACAATAAAATATCATTTGATTACATTAATCAAGAAATTGCCCCATATGTAATTAGCTGAACTGAAAAGCAACAGCCTGTTCAGTAAACAAAACAGAAACAGTTAATTGAATTTTGATTTTAAAAAAGGCAAAATAATTTGATAAGAAAAGGATAGTGACTCATAGGAAAGCTATTGATTTTTAGTAGATATCCATATGGAACCAGTGGCAGCATCAGGTAACATTGTTACTTTTATGTTTAATAATATAAGATATAAGTCAGACAATAATAGAATAAGATATGATAAGGTACCAGGCAGCAGATGTTATGTTATAGAGGGGTTTATTAAATGAGGATGGAGAGAGAAGGAAAGGAGGGAGGGGTACCCCAGAGGAAGAGAGAACCAGACCCAAAGCCACAGGAAAAGAGAGGGGAGACACAGGAAGAGGAAGAGGGGGAGATGAGGTAGGACAATCCTTTTATATAGCCCCAGGCAGGTCCACGCCCCCATGGCAGGTAGGCAATGACATCACTGGTAGGCAGACTGAAGGAGAATTTGAATAGTTAATGTACATCAGAGGCAGTTTATTTACACTGGGCACAGATCTAATTATAAATGATAAATTTGTATAACATCATGGATGCAAGTGGGTAAACCAAAGAGTGCTAAAGTAGGAAAGACAAAGCAGAAGACTTTCTGTTTTAAAGTATGTTACACAATTAAAATGAGTTTTACATTGATCTGATTAGTTAGCTAACTGAATTATTCTAATTGATGCTGCTGCAATTAGAGTGATTTTTAAATATTCTTAGAGAAAATGTGTATTACCAGCTCACATAAAAATTACATCAACATAACAATATTTGTATACACTCACACACAAGTGCACACACATGGGGGGGCACAGGAAAGGGGAGAGAGAGAGAGAGTGAATGAAGAGAAATGTTAAAAGCTATAAGGACTTCTTATCCTAATAAGTACTTAATGCATATTTATTTTAAAAAGTGATTTGAGAGGTCTAAATCTCAAATCCATTTTTATCTCTAAAAGGTATAAAACAGTGTAAAATGGAATTAAAGTAAAATAAAAAATTAAAATTCAGAATTTATTTTTGTTTTCTGCTAATGTGGCTTATAAACCTAGTCTTTAGTTATGTATCCTACTCAAGGATAGTTTATGAAAGATAGTACATAGGTTTTCTATCTTTATATAATAATACAATTATAAAATAATCGTATGTTATAAGTTTAGGCAAGTGAAGTATATACTAAATATTAGGTATATTCCCTGTAAATGGAAAACCTTCAAGTAACAAAAGGTACATAGTTGTAAAAACAATCAATTTTTCAAATCTTATTATCTTAATGGCTGTACTCTTTATGAGCATTAGAATGTTTACATAACTATATGTAAACAGCATTAACTGTTTACATAAACTGACACCAGGAATATAAAGTAAATAGAGGCCAATATCACCACTAGTAAGTCTATCCCTGCTAGTTTGAATTCTATACCAAGGTATTAAAAATTAAGCTTATTTTGCATCTATATATAAAATTCAATACCAGTGAAATAAAAATCACCTTGTGAGTTCAAAGGAAAGAACTAAATAGTCAGTAATGAGAAAGTGCTTATGTGTATATTGGGAGTAGCCAAACTTGCTATTCTTAAATATACAGGTGTAGAGGTGACAAACCAGTCAGGAGAGGTCTCCTGGCTATGAAATCTTTCCTTTTAGGTCAGTCCTAGTCCTACTGTTGACGTCTACCAACCATTGTGAACACAATCTTTTTTTTTTTTTAATTTTGACCTACAACACCAAGAAAAAAAAATCCACCAACCTCTGTGGGACTGCATGTTGTAAGCCTGGAAGAATGCATAGGGTTTATGCAGCCAGGTGCACACAACAGGAAGAGGTTAGGATGGAGCCATCAGAAAGATAACAGCCGCGACTTGATGAGTTCTTGTTATTTTAAGACACACCTGCTCCAAGTCAGCAGGATTTCTGAAGAAAATAAGAAGTGTGTTGGACGTATCCCAAGGCGCATAAAAGATTGAATTCGATTCTGTCTAGCTGATGTTTGGAAATTTTCAGCAGTGCTGACTGGGCTGAATGTCTTTCTTACTAAATTCCAGAAGACACAGTGTTGCTTTTGTCAAAGAAAAATCACATTACCAACCTTGGTTAAAAATGCATTTCCTGCTTCCAGTCCTTCTTTCTACTATTCCTCTCGAGACCCGATGTTGGATGTCACCAAGTGGAAACATTCACTATTTATAAGGAAAGATGAATGTTATTTCACTACATCAGCCCTAATTGATGAATAACATAGTTCTAGTTCTTTCCCAAAACCGTTAATATTAAACAGGAAAAAGGAGTAGGGCAAGACCCACTAGTGGAGTGGTTAATTTCTAGTAAAGGAGTTCCCAAGTCAAGTCAAGGCCAACTGCAATAAGCAGACACATAGGAACAAAAGGGAGATGCTGATGAAACAATTATTTCCCTTTTGTTGTAATTGTTGCAGTTAAATTATCATCAGGGCCTAATAATGTTTATTATTAGGCCTATAATTATTATTATGGCAGTTTTTCTAACCTGCTAGCAATCAGCCAAGACACAGGCACCTGTTATATTTTAAAATAGCCTTAGGTATCCTGGGGCAGAGCAGATATTAATCCCCTAAACTACCTCCCATAGTGGGGCAGGCATGGAATACCTGTCCCAATCCCATGCCATTTAGTTTTAATAATTTATCTCAAGCTACCTCCCATGCATATCCCAAATATCCCATTTGCTCTGCCCAGGTGTGATGGCCTTTTATTGGTCAAATAGGTTAGGATCTTAGGCAAGGTAGGTCAAAGAGACAGCAGGAAGTAATCAGCATCAAAATATATCTGACCAACCTCCAGCATGTAATTGTTCATTATTTAATTAATTGTATCCAGAGACATTTCACCAATCTTACTATCCTATAAGGCAATAAAGATTTGTTTGTATTTTCATATGGAATATTGTAGTGCACACATGGAAATGTAAACAAATGACTAGTAAATTTGAGAAAATTTAAATAAAACAAACCATGGTTTTTTCCAATATGTTTGAAATTAAATGTTTTCTTCATTCTTTCATATTTTATAATGTCCATAGAAAATGGTCAGATTTAAAGTGTCAGATATTATCATTCAATTCAAAGGTCTTCACAGGATTATTTATATGTATAATTATTAGAAAAACAATGAAAACATTTTTAATTGCAGCTGAAATGTGAAATTATATGATGAAATGGAATATAACAAAAACAAGTGAAGTGAAATTTATCTGACAAATTTGAATGATAAAATCTTATTTTGCCTCTCCTATTTGTTTTTAATATAAGATGGAAATTCATTAGGCAAAGAAAACACCATTTTCAATAAACACAATCAACTTCATGCTTCAAAATGGCTGTTATCAGAACAAGTTCATACTATAAATGTCTGTTGTCAGAACACCAGCAATAACAATGTAGGCATATTGGTCTGGGGCCTCAGACTATTGTCCTACCTTCCCTCTAAAGGGAAGGCTGTTTCACCTGGTACACATTCATGGCTTCAACTATTTAGTATGATGACACTTTCTGCAAAAAATATCCAAATGGCAGACATGAAATGAGGGTAAGAAGAGAGATTTCTTAAAATGTTTTTAATAATTTTCATCGAGGAAATCCAATCATTTAATTCATTTTTGGCAAAGGCTTTGGCCATGCACAGAAAACAGAGATTCAAGACATCAAATTCATGGTGTTTTCCTGTTATTGTTGCTGCTTATTGTAACTCCAGTAGAAATAATAGTAAAGTCTACTTCCTAAGTGCTGAGGTTGAAAAAGAGTAATGAATTTTGCTCAGAACCTGGAATACAAACTGGAAAACCAACACCTGAAGATTCATGTTGGTTCTTATGAAGAAATAAAAACAATATTTAATGGATGAAACATTTCTCCAGCCCTAAAGTCTCACCACGATGACTGCCAAAACATGAGGTGAGCAAAGATAACGCCAACACATATGCCGAGGTAAACTTACCCGCAAGAGCTCAACCTTGCAAAGTAGAACTACAAGTAACTAATGTTTGCTGAGAGCCAGAGAAGAGCACATCAGTTGGAAGTCTGATACCAAATGATTAGCCCTGAAGACATACCTACAAGTAGCTTCATACTGACTGAGCAGATTATAATAGGAAATATTTATGTGTTATAAACATATGCATATGACAACAATTAATAACAAAAAGAGGACAAGAATTTGAGAGAAAAGAAAGAAGGATACATGGAAATATTTCAAATATTTAATATACATAAAAGATAAAATGATTAATGCATAAATAAAACCCAATTATATGCAATAATTGAAATTTTACAATATAAATATAATTCATCTACATAGTATATATGAGCCTTATTCAAATGTTGAATGATGAATCAAGTCAAATGAAATTTTTTCTATTTTCTATTTTTAGGTAAAACAAATGAATTTACACATTAAAAAAATTGCCATTAATGGCAATATCAATCCAAAAATTCTTCAATAACAAGTGAACATTTATCCTATATTGTATGAACACTATGAATCCTCTTCCATTGGTGCTACCAATAAATAATAATAATACACCATGCAATTAATGTATTTTGATTATTTATGTAATATTGTAAATCATTGAATCTCATAATCTCAACTGCTGTAGGTGGATATTAGGTGTTAAAAAGCAAATATTTGATCAGCTTGATGAGAATGAAATGAACACGGAGCTGGGTCTTACATCAGACCCAGAACATATGCAGAAAAATAAATTTACTGCTGAAAACAATTATCTCTAAAGTACTAGTTCTTTTCTTTGTCTTCATTTCTTAAGAATTGGAAATCCAGATGACACTGAACATATTCAAATAATTACTATTTCTGTGTATTCTAAAATTTATCAAGCACCATTCTGAAATATATGATTACAATGCATGTTCATATAGATGATTACATTTAACTATTCCCGGGATTCACAAAATACATCCATGATCTGAATCCAGCTTATGATTTGTCCATGTAAGTACAGTTTTCGAATCATAATTAATGGCTTATATTGACTTTATTGCCATAATGATAGAATTCAGTAGGCACCTCTTACTATACAAATAGCCAAACCATAGTTTGAGCGGGACCCCTGGGCCCAAATCTGCCTATCATATTGTTCTACTTGTAGATTTCTAGGACCCTCTGGATCCTTTTATTTTGCTATTCTCCCATGCGTCTCTCATTTAGAGTTCCAATAGGATGCCTTCCCCTCTGTCCCAGTTTCCTGGTAAGTGAAGGCTTTTGTGGGACATGCCCCTTGGGCTAGTATGCAGATATAAGTGAGTATATACCATTTGATTCTTTCTGCTTCTGGGTTAACTCACTCATTATGATCATTTCTAGCTCAATCCATTTATCCACAAATTTCGGGAATTCCTTGTTTTTAATAGCTGAGTAGTATTCCATAGTGTAAATGAACCACAGTTTCTTTATCCACTCTTCTACTGAGGGACACTTAGGCTGTTTCCATGTTCTGGCTATTATGAATAAGGCTGCTATGAACATGGTTGAGCAAATTTTCTTGTTGTGTGCTGGAGCATCTTCTGGGTATATTCCAAGGAGTGGAATAGCTGGGTCTTGAGGAAGCCCTATTCCCATTTTTCTGAGATAGCACCAGATAGATTTCCAAAGAGTGTGATATGACTTTCTCACGTACTCTGGTGCCTCACATTTGACCATGTCCCCTGGAGGGGGAGACCTGGGGCACTCAGAGGAAGGACAGCAAGTAGCCAAGAAGAGACTTGATACCCTATGAGAATATATAGGGGGACGTAATCCCCCTCAGGAACAGTCATAGGGGAGGGTAATAATGGGAAAATGGGGGGGGAGGAGGAATGGGAGGATACAAGGGATGGGATAAACATTGAGATGTAACAAGAATAAATTAATTAAAAAAAAAAGATGTTGAGAAGGACTTTCCCTTCCACAACTCAAAAAAAAAAAACCAAACAACCAACCAACCAAACAAACAAACAAAAAACAAATAGCCAAACCAACCATACTATATCTATTTTCTGCTATTTTACAAATAATGCTTGATAAAATTTTCTACAGATTACACAATTTGATTTTTAATGTAGTTTAAATCATAATAATAAATAAAAATGAAAAGTTAAGCTTAAGAGAGGAAATCTAGCTTTGACTCTGGTTGGCTATTTCTATGTATTATAGAGAATGTAATTTCAGAAAAATCAGCATAATAGGATGAAATGAGACAAATATGTAGGTATGCATTGTCCATGCATAGATATCCTGGGGTTTACCTAAATTAAGCTAAAAGAAATGTTTACATGATTATATGCTGTGTTTATTTGGAGATAGAATTGAGCCTCAGAATTTATGTATTGTTCTGCTTTTAAGATAGATACCATCCTCGAGTTCTCAGTGACTTACTCATTTGTTTGATTGTCTTCCTGCCTTCCTAATCTTTGCTTCCTCCCTTCCTAATCTAGTTTCTTTGCTGTTGCTATGGTAATATACTTTACCAAAGCAACTAAAGGTAAGAAAGTGTTTATTCTGTATAAAATCCAACTCAAAGTCTATCACTGAGGAGAGTTATGGGAAGAAGTTGAGAAAGGAGGTTGTAGTCCTGTCTGTCTGCTATTGCACACTGTGTTACCTCCAATGATTTTATAGACAAAGAATACCATCAGCAAACATAATGGATACTCACAAGGCAGATCATACTGTACTACTTTTATTAAGGAGTTCAAGATAATTAGCCTAGGGTTGGTCTTGACCACAATGGGTTGAGCTTCCTTAAGTCAATTAGCAATCAAGACAGCCCCCACAGACATACCCAAGGACTAATCTGTTTTAGATAATTCCACAACCGAGACTTTTAACAAATTGATAGTTAAAATAACCAAGACATTTTACCTCTTGTCAATTTGACACAGAAACTCATCACTTTAAAACTATAATCTCTCATTTCTTGTTGCACAAATCTCATGTTAATATCATAATGTAAATCATAATCTATTTTGTAAAAGTAACATGATACAGAATCAAAACATGTTATATGCTTTCTATATTCAATAAGTATTATAAAATAAATGATTATTTCAAAAGAGAAAAAGTGAGGTACAGAAATAATCACATAAACCAGACATCAGTATAAATTAGAATTCTGTAGCTCAGTGGCTGGCATTGGGGAATCATAGTCGAATCTTCTGGATTTAAAAGGTTAGGAATTTCTCCAGATGTGCCATCCATAGTACATAAGTTTACATCTTAGAATTAGGACAACGCTGCCCCATAACTCTACTACAAGTCCTTCAGTGGTGCCCCACAAATGGTCTTGACACCTTGAACAACTTGTGGCTCTTTTTTGTATCTGAAGCTGCTACCCCATCAACAGTGCGAATACTTAGCCTCCGCAGGATTGCATAGCAGATAAAGTGTCAGGATTCAGTTTCTCTTCAGGACCCATTCAGTGTTGCATCTTGTCTGCCTACAAAATCACTACCTCATAGCTGATGCTTGTACACTGCCAATTTAGGTTTCCAAGTCAATATCTTGCCCTGTCCACTTGATCAGCTTCTCTGAGCTGACCTTGAGAAAATGCTTTCTATCATTCCAATGAAGGAGAGAAATTTGCAAAGCAGTAGTGCTGATCTCTTATTAATCACATCTGACTTTTCAGACCCTACCTGATCACCACCTTAATGCCCTGATGAAGCACAAGAGGCTTCACACTGCTGATGCTGAGCTCTTTGGCCGTACAGCTGTTTATTCGCTCCCAAGGTGATTAGCACATAGAGATTCCTTACCCAAAATATCATTGAGATTTCCTCAAGTACTGAATTTTTTTCTTTATATCTGGAACCTCTCAAGCCAGGTCTTCATAGTCCACACTGCTGTCAGAAATGATGTCTTCCAACTCCCCACAACAATGGCTTATTAGGTCCCTAATACTCAGTGGCTTATCCAGACAAAAGTATCAAAATATTCCACTTTCTTTCCTCAAATAACTTCCCAAAACATAGAAACAATATGTCTTTTTTTCACAACAGTGTTATATCCTTGGTAACAATTGTTCTCTGTGTTACTGTAATAAAACATTCTATTGAAATAATGTTAGGGAAGAGAACTCAAGGCAACAACATGCAGACAGGCAGGCTTGGCATTCCATACTGATTACACAGTGTTATATCTGACTAAATTCATAGCCAATAATTATTACAGAAATCATGAAAGAAGCTAGTGCTGGCTGACTCATGTGCACATCCTTACACTAAACTCTTTTTTCTCAAACAGTGCAGATCCTAAGGATGCTATTGCCCACGTTGTGTTCTCCTATATCATTTACGGTGATCAAAGCAAATCTCACAGGGATTAGACATTGATGTACACATTTCTTCATCTGCGGATGAAGCAATTAACCTGAAAAGTTAATCTAAGTTTGTGAATGTTATTTAAAGGCAACTATCACACTTTCTCTTCTCCTTTCTGCTATAAAGAAAAGACTGTTCCTTTTTTATCTAAATCCATTCCATCTGCTCTTAGTTGATTCTTTACCCCAAACTTTTTTTCTTTAATTTGTGGGGTTTTTCACACATATTACTTGAGTGTGAAAAAAGCCCACAATAGCATTTTTTTTTTCACTTCCATTTCAGTTCAAAGCTGATAATAGTAGTATGGCATCTGTCACATGCAATATCCTCAAAGCATTGAGTGCAAATTCCAATAATTAGAATGTCTGCTATCAAATGCTTCAGGGATATATCAATTGCCTATTTTGTTGGTTTTCTTTTTCTTTTTTAATTTTTAAATTATTTTTGTACATATATATTTATATTATTACACATATATACATTAGATTATCTATGGCAAGAAGAACAATGACACAATCAGGAATTATATAGATGTTACATTTTTAGTTTTTGGATAATTATTTGACGGCCTAGAAGAAGACATCTTTCTTTTTGTGGTCCATCTAAATTTCTGAATGTAAATCAATCTCCATCACATATTGTCATTATCAATTTAGAACACCTATATAGACCTAAAATCATCTTAACCCCTAAACAATTAAGCCTCACTGCAAAACTAAGCTACCTGGTCTTCAACTCCATCAGAGACTTGAGACAGAGTAAACTTGATTATCTGAGTATGCCAGGAGTGCAGTTTAGTAGTTTTCCAAATGAAAAGATGACAGAGACAGTTTTCTACCTGAATAGTCAACAAAACAATCTATAGCATTTGAACATCATCTTCAGCCTTCTGGCCCAATATCTCTGACAGACATATTTGTGAGGCAGGAACTATTGAGGACTTGCTTACTCTGTCCTGGCAGAGTTTGGCTATTGACTCTGCCTGCATCCAAGCTTGCTATTTTTTTAGGTAGAATTCTGTCTGTGGTAGAAAGGCTTGTGAGAAATTATATGCTTTCAGAACAAAAGAACCAGACACTGACATTGGATCAGACCTGACAGGATGCATTCCTCACAGCATACTGGACATTGACATCCTGTTTGGAGAAAGGGGTTGAAAATAAAGAAGGCAGAATATAGAAATGTACAGGGAAGATAGAACAAAAAGTAGATTAGTGTATCTACTTCTCAACTTAATGCCTCAACTGTCACTCCCAAGATATTTTTAATTCACTGAGAAAGAATTTTGTATATAGATGCAAAATAAGTTCTAGATACAGTGGTAGAGAATTCAGATTTCAGATTATTCTTCACACACACACACACACACTATATATATATATATATATACTTTAATATGAGTTATTGTACCTATATAACTCAATTATAGTACAAGGTTTATTTTCAATGCTTTGAAAGTGCTATCAAGCTGCTTAGGAGAAATAAGTTATACAAATTAAATGTTAGGAGATTAAATCATGGTCATGTTAATTGCCAGTCTACTTTTATCACAAGAATATACATCTTAGGTACAGCATATACATGTGACACTATAGAGAGACAAGGTCTTCAAAAGCCCTGGAGACATGCAGAATATGGCATTTAAAATGTTTTTAATGCTTTAGAGATTCATTGACAATGAGACAGGTTAACTCCTGGCAACACCCAACCTACCTCAAAGAAGATGATGAACATCAAAGAACCTCCTTATGAAGATGGCTTCAGATGTGGCAAACTAGCCACTGGCAAAAAGTCCTCATTTCTATTCTGTTAGGTTTTATGAAGCCATATGTTCCTTGTCTCTCCCTTTGTTGATACTGATGCTCAGTTTCATTTAAGAATTTCTTACAACTCTCTGGTCATGCCACAATATTAGTGTTCACAATGCTCAGCAATTGAAATATTTTTGTTTAGTTTTGTATGTATTTTACTGATCATTGTTGTCTCAACAACATGATACTCTACTGTGCATTTTATGCCACACCTCCAAAGAACAGAATTAAAAATTTAAGTGCACATTTCTGTGCATCCACTTAATCATTTTACAGGAATCTCAAAATTATCTGTTCTAGTTTAGAGGTCAGAGAGATGACTTAGTTATTTAAAACACTTCTTGCTCTTGCAGAAGACCCTAGTTTAGTTCTCAGAACCCAAAATTGCTGCTATAAGAACTTTAACTCTAATTTCAGAGGGTCTTGATGCTTTCTTCTAACTTCCATGAATCCCAGCAAGGCCCTGACACAAATATAAATGAGAGCAAGAGATTCAGACAAATAAATAACATAAATAAATGTTTAAAAATTTAAAAAATAACTCAAGGTGTAATGTTGTTATAGCCTTTTTACAGAGTTACATCTTCTTTGTCATGTGTGAAATGCTCAAACATAGATAGTGACACTGCCTTCTACATAAACCTAAAACAAGTGAATTCCAAACACAGTATTAGGATTCCATAAAATTATCATTTTAATAATTCATCATAAATATAAATAAAACAATTTCCTAAGTTGGTATATTCATGTTTATGGGATAAAACTATTTTGTAAGCAGATGAAAACAGATAGAACTAAAATTTCAGGTTTAATAAATATAAACTCAGAGGTCAATCAGTTGGCTCCATATCCATACAGCCCTAAACAAAACAAACAGTCAATGAATATTTGTCCAAAACACATAATTTTTACATTAAAGTTAAGACCTCAGTTAATTTTCATAAAGATGATTACATGTTCTCTAGTTGTATACTTTTATATATTTTGTAATAATTCTATGGGATATATTTATAAGCTTAAGGAAATATTGGGAATGTCTCTATAATAAGGAATGTGCATTACATCATGGTATATATGTAGATGTATTTAGAGATTTCAACACTTATATTTGCCAGTGTTATATAAAATGCAATGATATATTTATTTATCTGAGAATATTTAGAGAGCTATATATTAAAGGTAAGCATCACTTATTAGTATCTTTCCTTGTACATTCTAAGTGCTTTCCTTGAAAGAATTACTTGAGGCAGTATTTTCTTGATTTTTAGTTTTCGTTTTTAAAGGTGATAGAGTTGTGATAAAAATAATTTTAAGATTCATGTACCTATTTTTTACTATATTTCATAATAAAATCATTCTCAGGACTGATGAGTCAATTTTGCCTTTGTAAATCATTGATGCTCAAGCAAGAGAACATGAGCTCAATTACTAAAAATCCACAGAAGCGTCCACTGTGAAAACATGCACATAAAATCCCAACGCTAATGAGATAGGAAGATTCTTGAGATTGTTGGTCAGTCATTAAATACAAATCTGGGAACACCACATTCAGTGAGAAACCCTGTATCAAACTGTAGCTAATAAAAAAATGGAGAGCAACGTCCTCACACGTATGCACACACACACACACACACACACACACACACAGAAAATCTCATAAATACAAGGTATTTTTGTATCAGTTAATACTTCTATATGATAGAAATACAGATATGATTAAGATTTCAAAATCTTTTGAACTAGAACTTGCAACATTTTAGGTTTTGGAAATAAAATTGCCCAATGTCCATTAGGCTTAAAATAATAGCAAACTTGGGAAGAAAACTTTGTATGGATTTTGCCACACAGCATGAGCAAGTATAATTCTCTGAAGATTCAAATTTCTGTTGAGATCTAAAGTAAATAAATGAGACACACATACACATGAATTTGAAAAGAGGCAGCACTCTTTCAGCAAGCAGTAAATGGTACAACTTGCAGAAGAGAAGAGACAAGACTATCTATAGTGGTGGTCTCAACAACTAAATGATGGAGAGCTGATCAAAAGGCAACCAAAGACATAGGCAGGAAATAAATTATATTATTATGTTCCAATTAAAGCATGTTAGTAGTTTCAAATAAACAAGATGGTTACGGTTGTTTAGTTTTGGAATTCTTTTGAGACTCCTAATAGTGGAAGTGGTGGTGTCCTGCCTCTTTGGCCTGCTCTCATTACCCTTTTCCCCCGGCTGAGTTGTCTCACCCATTTTTGGAATGAGATATTATCCCTAGTCTTTTTGTACTTTGCCATCCATGTTCTAATGATATCCCCAGATGTCTGATCCTCCTGAAGGAAAACAGAGAAGCAGTGGATCTGGGGAGAGATGAGGTTTGGGGAGAACTTGGGGGGGGGGGCTAGAGAGAAGAAGAAACTGCAACTGGAATGTATTGTGTGAGAAAAGAATGAATACAAAGAAAAATGCTGATCTAGCATAAATTAAAGACAGCAGCAACTGGAAAATGTAGAACTCAAAGAACTACTATTTATTTTCTCAGTCGTGAGCTTACCTTTGAAGATAGTGACCTACAGAGCTTTACTCCTCTCCCTGAATAGTAATTATTCATATTTTAGATTGCAAGGGAGTGGCAATTGTCTCAGGCATGCTATTTATAACTTCTAATCTCATCATTTTAGAAGTATCCTTTGGTAATATAGACTCTTCTGCATCTGAAAACAACATCATCTGCAGGTCCTGGGTGCATAGGCAAACATACCTAAATGCTGTCTGGTTAAACCATATACTGTTTTGGTCCAGAACTCCTCTCTTTTCTTAATTAATAAACATACAAACTTGTTGAAAGAGCCCTATCCTTTTTGCTTCACTCTGACAATTGAATTTTTTTTCCTCTGAGAGATTAAATATCTCTTTGACTGTGGTATCAGGTGTGGATGTATTGATAAAAACTAATGAAAGAAGTGCTTTGAGTACAAGACTGTTCGTATGTTGATAAGTTTGCCTCTCCATACAGAGGCTATTTGGTGCAAAAATTTGTAGAATGTAGAAAGTTGTAGCAAATTTCAGAAGAAAACTATTTGGTTTCTATTCTTATTGTAAACAAAATTGTGAAGTCTTTGCTCTTGCAACCTCTACCCATTTTTGCATGGATTGTCTTTCACACGTCTTGCATTAAATCCTTCTAGTTCCGTTTCCAGTTAGATTACTTTCCAGCTGCTGTGGCATGCTTGAATTTCTTCTGTCAAAAGGGGTGCCCAATATCCCAGCCTCTTCGTACATTGCCTGCTTTGTTTGCTTATTTTCATTCAAACTATTATTTAGGTATTCATCTTACAAGATTATGATTATCTTGTTCAATATATCAATCTTTACCATACTTCTTTTATGAAAAAAATATTCTAGGTTGATATCTTTGTTTTCAAGGATAGTAAAACGGCTAGGGTATAGTAACCATCCAGTTCAAATGGCCTGCTGCAGTTTTGCCAAACTTACCATAACTCTATATTGTAATAAAAGAGAGTACATGCTAATCAAGTTATTTTATTGATCTAAAATCATATCTAAACTAAAGAGCATAATACTGGTCTAAAGAAACACAGACTAAATGCAATTAGACAGTCAGACATAGTTATTGATGCTGTTAACGACTCAACTGAGTGCCGGTATTGACTGCTTCATCTCTGACAATTGCTTTATGAATATTAAGTGTAAAGCAAAACAGCAAAGAGTTCAAAGGAATCCTGCTGTTCTTTCCTTCAAATGCAGCTTAGATCACTCTTATACATCTTTGCATCTACTCATCTTATGTTCCAGCTTGTTAAACCATTTATTCCAAGTCCTTGATTTTTTCCTTAGTTGAGTCGTACCTAAGCTTTTATCAAATATCTTGCTGAGATTGAGGTAAAAGTCTCCCACTGTCTTTGCCTCATTAACTTCTTTCCTCACAGTAAACACATGTTCAGACCACTCAGAGACTTTGAATAAGTTCACATAAAATATCTGCAAATGGTGTATTTTAGTTTCCCCATTTAAGAAACCTGCGTACAGCTAGTACTTAACAAGAAAACTTAACATCCTAAGAAACAACTTATTTCACAAATGTTTTGATTTTTTATGGTGATTTTGGTTTTTGCTTTTTTTTTTCCTTTGTTTTATTTTGTTTTCAGTTGATGTAACATACATTCGTTTCTATGTCTATTTGGGTTCAAGACTAAGAGAAAGCATCATGTTTCAATATTTCACAACTTATAGTTAATCCTCTCCTATTCACAGAGAGCTGATCTATGTACCTTTATAGGTCATTTTGCTACCTGGCCTCTTTATCCCACTTCAAATAATATGACTAAGGTATTGACATATTGTCCTAAATTTATCAGAGTCTATGGATCACTTCTCCAGCTTGTGTCACCCAATAGCCACATTCACCTTGGTAGTATTTTTTTTTTGACTTTCTATGACTGTGACATTTGTACAAATGTATTATAAAATGTTTGCAAAAATACTTCTGAGCTTTACAAGGAAAGCAAATGTGATCGGCTACTCCAAATTGTTCCCTAATATAACACATACACCTTGTAAATATGGAAGAAAGTTCTAATTTCTCTTTTAAAATGCTATACTCTTTGACATCAAGAGATGTTTCACAGGCAAGATCCTGCTCTTGATTTAACCATTAGTAAAAGTACTAAAGCTTTCAGTTGGCTTATTTAGCATGGTTGTCCATAACTGTCTTGTGTGAGTTATTTCACGAACACTGACAATTGTTTAATTTGTATTTTTTTGTCCTGATCTTCCTCCAAAAGTAATTTTAATTCTTAAATTCAACACATATTCCCTTGTTACACACATTCTCTGGTTCAATCTATTCATTACTGACTGTCTAAGTATCCATTCTTTTCTCTGAAACTCATGGTCCCCTTTGCCGTAGGCATTTTGAACTTGACTTTTCCAAGCACTGTTATGCTCAAAATCTGTATTATTATGCCATAATTATCTACACTTTCCACATAATTTTATTTTTAATTAATTGTACTCTTCTACCTACTGTCCAGTTCACAAAAGTGAGAGCCATAGGAACATCTACATATTTTTCCCAATAAATTAGCCAAATCATCCGGACTGTAATGTTATGAGGTTTCCAATTTAGTTCTTTATCTTGGAATTTCTAATATTACTTTTTTCATGTAATAAAAAGAGTCATACTAAGTATCATCACCGTCAATGGCTTTCTGACAGCCATCTGCACACAGTAGATAAAATAATCAACTTCACATCTTTTAAAATTTTGAACTTTTTTGAGATTCTAATATAAATCTACCATTTTCCCATCCCCCTAAACCTTGCCATATACATCTCATTGCTTATTTTGAAATATATGGCCTCTGGTTCTATTAATTATTGATAGATATTTATAAACATGGCCTTCTCAGTCTCTGTAATGTTAATTGTGTCTATGTTTTCAGAAATGAGTAGTTGGTACTAGATCACAAATTGGTAGTATATTCCTGAGCAAGACGAAGCATTCCTTAGTTGCCTATAGTTCTTTGGGTAGTGTTGAGGCCTTCTTGGCCTTTCACTTGGCCATTCACTGTGTCTGTTTATAGGTGTTGACAGTGTTCAGCACATATTTAGACAGTCTTATTGCTAAGAGTTTAACCATATAACTTCTAACATTATTGGGAGACATATCATTACAGGAAACCTCCTAATTCTCTTATTTTACAATCTGTCTGCCTTTTCTTCCACAGTTTTCCTTCTCCCTTGAAGAAAGTGTAGGTATATCCATTGGGACTAGATTCTACAATTCTAAATTTTGATCATCTGTGCCTGTTCTAAAATTTTATTCACAATGATATCTGTCTGTTGCAAGAGAAGCTTCCTTAAAGAAGAATGAAGATTATCCTTATCTGTGGTAATACTTAGAATGTAGGTATGGGTTATCTTGGATTAGGTAAGTGTTGGTTGTATGTTCTTTTCCAAGATCCATGATTTCATTAGGAGTGGGTAGTTAGCTTGGTTCCCTATACCAAACATGAAGGATCCTTAGTTCTTATTTCAAAGACGCTGTAAAACACAAAGTTCTGTGAGTCACTCCTACAGCCTTAGTGTTATTGTGATATACTGGCCATTGTGTGGTTTTTAGGCATGTTTGCTAGGTGGGGCTGTTGATTGCTTCCCTCCTTTGGAAGCTCTTATGATATCTTATGGTACCATGTAAGCTAGTGCTTAGAAAGGAGGCTTTCAGGTCAGTTCCAGATTGGGAACTTTTGGGATCCTTGTATGAAAAAACTGAATGGTGTTTTCAGCATTAGGGACTTAATTGTACCTCTGGGGCAACAGAAGTTATAGCAGTAGGTTATATGTGATGGGAGTCTCCTAGACATACTTAACCAATAACTCAAACCAGAGACTCTCATGACTAGTGTTGGGATTTTATTAAGAGGTATTTAGTTCTTGGGGAATGTTTATCAGCAGCCCAAATGAGAAAATTATATGTATATGTGCACATAAAATATTTACAGTCTATTTTTATGTAATTATGTATGTTATAAATATACTATATATTATATACCATATGGCGTATATACTATATTTATATGTGTGTATAACATGTATGTGTATAGTATATGTATGTATACATAGTATATCTATATGTTTATATAAAACATACTATATTATATTTATACACAGATAATCCTTTTTAATTTTAAATTAAATAGTTTATAGTAGGACTCCTTATTATTTCAGACATCTTTGTTGTTATTTGAAGCTCCTTTCTCTTCTCTAATAGAGACCCTTTTTTATCTATTTCTCCAATCACATTACATGTATCTTTATACTGTGGAGGATTTTCTAGACTAATGTTTGATGTGTTAGGGCTCAGTGCATAGTCTGTGGTGGCAATCCTAATAAGCTTGTGATGCAGCATCCTATGGGACGCTGCAGTAAAGAAGCCAGCATACAGCGTCTGTCCAGTGTCTCGGCTTCAGTCTTGCCTCTAGTTCCTGCCTTGAGTACATGTTGTGCTTCTGTTTGATGATAGACTACAGTAACACAGGAGCCAAAATAAACCTCTCATATGTAAGTCGGTTTGGGCCCGTATACTACATCAGTAACAAAAAGAAAAAAAAATGAGGAAAACATTTTTAAAATGGTCATTGTCATATATATTTTATTTTATTGAAAGATATGTAAATAAATTATATGTCAAGCAGAATTGTACAGTATTCAACAATCAGACCCTTGTTTCTTATTTGTGAAAATAAGAAGATTGATGTGGGACACAAAGCCCTATCTCTAGTATCTTTATTTCTGTCTATAAATCATTGTTCAGAACCTTGAGCCAATTTACTGTTGGTTTCATTGATCTTTCCAACTGACGTTACAAGACTGTAAAGAATTTTGTCAAAAGCTTTCTGAACATCCAAGTTTAAAATCCCCTTTAACTCCCTTCCACATTTGTCTACCTAGAGCGAAGTCCCTGTGGAATTTTACAAAAGTAGTGAGTGACTCCTTTTATTCTCTGAACGTGTGTTGTTGGCTCTTAATCAAGCTGAGCTTTTCAAAGCCATCCTCCTTAGATCTCTAAAAATAGTTTCTTTAAGTTTCAAACATAAGGGAATTTAAAAGAAACTTGCTGAGATACCAGAGACTGATTCTAAGGATGGGTTCAGTTAATATTTTGTTTTTCTCATAAATCCGACGGATGTTCCTTTAATCGAAAAACCTCAAATATTGCTTGTCCTCTTATTTAAATATTTAAAGTTTAAATTTATCCTCAATGTCCTATGAATTAGTTTCTATACTGTTATGGTTTTACTATCTAATGATAAATAGGATTTTGTATCACCAAGATAATCAATCTCTGGCAAAAATTTTAAATTCTGACAGACTTTAAAGATATGTGTAAGGGAAACATCAGTATTTTTACAATTGTGTTAATATGCTACTTACCATTCTTTGGGAATTCACTAAATTGATTTTCCATATTACATACACAGTTATAGGATTTTATGAAAATGTTTTAAAATGTCTCATAAATATATAAGACTCTTATCTTCTTGCTTGGGATAAATACACAATTGGTTCAAATGATGAAGGCCTCAGGCTCACCACAGAAACAGAAACAATCTAAAAATACCTCAGAAAATGGATCAGGGTGAAAGGGTAAAGGTGATAAAATCACAATGAATACCTGTGCTCAAGATAATACTTTTCTTAGTCACATCTGTAAAAATTAATTTACAAGACTTTTATGAATTTTATATATATATATATATATATATATATATATATTATTTTTATCTTTGTCCATGAATCTGATTCATCTGATCACAGTGAGACAGCTTCAGTCCCCTTCTACATTCAAGATTATTCTAACATATTTAACAATTTGTTTAAGAAAAATGAAACTTCTATTGAAATTGTTTGAATATATATATATACATATATATATATATATATATATATGTCTCTCTTTTCTTTCAAATCTGATGATGACACTTAAACTGAAATTTTCTTTTAATAGTGAGTTTTATATTGAAAAGCTTGAGCTTTTCATTTTTCTTAAAGCCAGTGATAAGCAGCTAAGTCATGTGGACCAACTATGAAGGGGGAACCAACATAAACAACCATCTTGGACATCAGAAGACTGGATATTCTCAGCAAGAAAAATGTTAAAGTACATTATCTAATAAAGAAAATATTTTACTCTATCCACACAGCCCAGTTTTTCCAAAAGGAGATAAAAAGATTTACTTAAGTCAAAGTTAGAGCTTTGGAAGGATTGTTAAAATAGTGCCCATAGGCTCACTGATTTTCAAGAAAGGCTTCAAATGATCCACACACTTGCTAAAACTGAATATATGATACTGTATCCATTATTCTTTCTGAACTCTTATGTAATTTCATTTGTCTGATATGCACAATAGCTCTTGTATCTATCATATTTATTAATTATAAATTATCTATTATAAGTACAAAACTCTTATGAAGTTTATTGTGTAATATGTAAACACAAACGAAGCACCAATTGTATTAATCCTTATTTGGATAACTTTAGATAAATAGAAGTTAAATATAGTGTGTGCCCCAAATATAGGAATAGCATGTTTACACATATAAAATGCTTCCTCGTTCCTGTTATAAAATTCTAATGTTCTATTTTTTTATCCTATTAACTTTAACAACTAAACTTAAGGTCTGCCCTTGTCCACCAGTTTTTTTCCAGCTTTAAAATTATATTTAAAAATGACTGTCTTCAGTTATCACCCTATTGATTAAGTAACTCTTATATCACAATCGGAAAAGCAAATGTTAGCAATCTGGCTCTTTCAGGAGAATGCTGGCGGACTGTCTGCTAAGCTCCAGGAGGTTTTTTTTTTTTTTTTTTTTTTTTTTCCTGTGTTTGGTTTTGGTTTTTGTCTTTTTTTTTTTTTTTTTAATCATTTTGCCATTCCCATAAGCAAATAGTTTACTAACCAAGAAGAAAGGAAACAATAACAATATCAATGAATACACTAAAATGCACGTAAGTATTTTCACTGAAGATAATCTGAAGTAGAGTATTCAGAACAAACAAGTTTGTTGGTTACTATATTAGCAAAAAAGACTAAAAATGACAAAAGTATGCTGTGCTGTCTATCAAAGCTGGAATCTGAGACTCGACGTACATGAGAGTGATAAGATGCATTCTACTGTCTATGGACGAATGCTTATTATTGATGTAATTGTCTTCAACTTCTAACTTTCTTCTCGGGACATATGCAATAGACAACTACTGTACCATATTTGAGAAAATTTATTATTCTTGACACTTAGAAATTTTTTAACATACATACAGATTGGGTAACAGATAGTGATCTCGTGTTTAACTGAAAACAGAGCAACCATGAACGCACTACAAAGCAGTATATTCATCACTCATGACTCAACTGATAACAGATTTTTCTCATTATGAATCTAAATCCATGTCACTACTATTTTTTAATTAGGCCTTAGGATGTGTCATGCTTATGCTAATTTATGTAAATCTACAAAATATCTAGATAGTAGTAAGCATTGTTTTCTCATTGATCTGGTCTTTCTAGAAAACATTCTAGTTTATATACTGCCTTAAACTATGCTATAATGAATAAAGCAAAAAGTGGTCACATTTATTATACATATTTCGTGAATGTAAGTTGCATAATAATAACATGACACTGCACTACTTCAGTCATAACCTATGACTCTGCAAGATGTTTTGACCAAGTGATCTATAACATATGATTTCTTTACTGTACTTACTTGGCCATGAGTATGTGTGAAAATTTGAAACAAATTGATACTTATACGTCAATTAATGTTCATGGAGTCCAGATGGAATGACAGGATAAAAATGCACACACATACACACACACACACACACACACACACACGAAAATTTATTGAATTTGAAGACATCATGTTGCTGGAATAAGCTACGCAAGGAAATTCATGTGTGGTATTACATTGCTTATATGCAAAACATAAAAAAGTACATCTTACAGAACATGAAAGTAGAATAGTAGTTAACAGATATTAAGGAAGAAATAATATGCAATAATGAGATGTTTTGAGGTTTGGTACAAAATAAATGTCTGAGATAGTGAACATGCAGAACTCTGACATGATCATTGCAAAGTACATTCATGCATACAAAGGTCATATCAAACTCCAGTGTAAATCACATGATAATTAAAAATGTTTAAAATACATTTTTATTCAGTTCTCCTGGTTCAAAAGGAAATAATTCAACCAGGGAGAAAATATATTTAATATGCTTAGGGAAAAGCCTTACAGTACAAATATACATTCATAAAATTTCATTCAAAGTTAACATGGAGACATGCATGTGAACACACATATCTGATATAATGAAAATATGATAATATTTTTGAACATAAGTAACTGTTGTAAAATTCTGAATTAAAATGTCCTGGAAATTATGCAATTTAAATAACCAAAATTGATATGATTTATATCTTAATATGTTGCTAAAAATGAACAAATATATGAAAAAATTATTAGAAATAACTCTTTACATAAATGTTGACAACACATGCTTGAACAGAAGAAAAATGTTATAGATAAGAAATGTGGTGCCACCTGAAGAAATCAAGATATGTAAATATAGTATAGATTATTTTTCATAATTTATATAAACATACTTGCATAAAGTAGCAATGATAAGAGTGTAATATTTATCACCTTATCAACACTTGAGATAAAGGTCAAGAGCATCCAATAGGATGTGAGTGATTAGATTTACTGTCTTCATAAAATGCTGGTAGTACATGAACTAGGATAATGTTATTTGGCAGATGCAGAGTCTCTAAAAGTATTTCATACAGATCTCAAAATAAAAAAACCAATATATGACTCCAAGAAATGAAGAAATAATAACACATAAAAGTAGGTTACAAGGTGTAGAGTAAGGTCATTGGTGACGTATTTGCTTAGCAAATCCAGAACTTGGCATTGATACCCACCCAGTACCTCAAACATCAGAAGCAAGTCATAACACGGAATCATACACAATATGCACAAAAGAGCACAGAAATGTTAGTCAATGAAAACTAGGAAATAGTGGCAAAGATAGTATAATTTAATACCTATGGAATCAACAAAAAATTAAAATAAAATCTATCTAATATTGTTCAAAAAGACTGGAAATTCAGATAATTAATAAATAATTTGTCGTTAACATTATAGTAATACATTTTTAAATCGTCTAAGCAAAACTTTATACAACAATTGCACATTAAATGGTAGTAATATCCACTCTAATTATTCAATAATTTATTAAATGACAGGGTGATTTCATTCTCTCACCTTCCAGGTTAATTATGAAATGTCATGATTCATAGAAGTAACAGTAACAGAATTTTGGAGTACTGATGTATTATGTAATGGAAAAATTTGAATAAGTATTGTAAACAATTTAATAAATGGATGAATACTTGATTGTCACTGTAAATTCTGTTATGGTATCAGCTCAGCTTTGTGATAAAACTAAAATCACTTTCAATGATATAAGCCTCAGTTTATTAATACTCTACAGTACATTGTATAATTACTTAATGCTTTATTTATTAATCTCTAGTCTTTCTTACTTCCATGTTAACACAACTGATATACTCTATCATTATGTAACCAACAATACTGTTTTTAAGATATGTTAATTAAACTCAGTTTCCTTTGAAAATTTGTTCAATTAAGAAGGTGTGTACAGGTTTTATAAGAAAGCTAAATATAGTTTTAAATAAACAAAATAGCAGAACACATGTGGTCATAAGATGATTACTGGATGAATTAGTGGTGCATTTGATGATGAATTTTGTTTTCTATATAAACATGTCTGACTCAGCTGTTTTAGAAATATTTAGTGCTGGCGGATGGTCTGATGGTTTTGGATGCTAATTACTGCTTGTTGTCTGATCCAACTTTTGCTTAATAAAAAGTCATCTCACCTGGGCAAGGCGTGATAAATGGGGCTAGGAAAGGGCGAAAGGAATTCAGGGAAGAAGAGAGACTGCAACAAGAGAAAGGAGAGAGACCTGAGTGAAGAGATGAAGGCCGCCATGGGTTAGCTGGAGGAGAAGCATCTAACCCCTAAACATAAGATTAATTATAAAATTAAACTATTGGTATTGAACCCCAATCAAAGACTTGAGAAGGAATAAACTTGATCACCTGAGTATACCAGGAACACAGATTAGTAGCTTTCCAAATGAAATGATGACAGAGACAATTTGCTACCTGAGCTGTCACCCAAGACTCTTTGTAAGTTGGGGCATCATCTTCAACCTTCTGGCCCAATATGTCTGACAGACATATTTGTGAGGCAGGAACTATCGAGGACTTGCTTGCCCTGTCTTGACAGAGTTTGACCATCAACTTGGCCTGCATCCAAGCTTGCTCATTTATAGGCAGAAATGTATCTGCAGTAGAAATAAGGACATTTTGCCCGGTGTCTTTTTTGCCACATTTGAAGCCGTCTCCGTAAGGAAGTTCTTTGATGTTCATCATCCTCTTTGAGGTAAGCTGGGTGTTGCCAGGAGTTAACCTGTCTCATTGTCTATGAATCTTTAAAGTAATAAAAACATTTAAATATGCCATATTCTGTATGTCTCTGAGGGTTTTGAATACCTTATCTAACTATTTTACCTTAACTTTCTATAGATTCATATCTACCTCTTACACCTAAGACATATATTCTTGTTATAGAACTAGACTAATAATTGATATGACCATGATTTGATCAACTAATAATTAACTTGTATAACTTATTTATCCTAAACAGCCTGCATACAATACATACCACTTTCAATGTATTGGAACTAAATATACATTTAAAAAAGCAGTGTGTTTATATGGTAACATTCCCTTGAAGGAATGTTCATCAATTGGCAATAGATTCTGAGTTAATGATGTGTCTGTGTCTATTTCTCTTTCTAACTCTAGGACCCCATCTCATGAAGATTCTTGCAAGAACTGTGTAAAGTGCCTGAATTTCTCTGAATTCATTGTGCTCAAGGCATTGTCTCTAGACGCCCTTGATTCCCTGGTGTCCTCTGTCTCATCTGGCTCTTGTACTCTTTCCACTTCCTTTCTGCAGAGTTCCCTGAGCCTTGTTATTTGATGAATACATCCCATTTAGGGCTGAGTGTTGCAAGGTCTCCCACTCTATGAAAATTTTCTGGCTGTAGGGCTCTGCAGTTTTTTCCATCTGCTGCAAGAAGCTTCAGTGATAATGGCTTAGCAAGACAAGGATCTAGGAGTGTAGCAGAACGCCATTAAGAGTCATCTTATTGATATCTTTCTTTAGCAGAACTGCGATATTTAGCTCCCCCTTAGTCTGAGTATAAATAAAATTAGTACTGTATTCTAAATCGTTCATAGCCAGGACCAAAATGATTAATTTATAATCCTTTGTATCACCAAATAATACATGTAATACATTAAAAGTACTAATTGAAAATGTGAAAAACCATTATTACTTCAGTATCAGTTCAATTGATATCCTATAGAATCATTACAATACACTATTTAACTAGATAATAGCAACAGAGGAGAGCTATTTTAGCACATGGCATAGCATGTTACTGTCTAATATACTGATTCTTAAGCTGTCATGTGCTTTTGAAAAATGTATCATTTTATCATGCTCCTACTTTGAAAAGTTAATTTTCTACTTAATAACTTTGCCAAAATTATCACAATATGAATTAAAATAAGACATAACTAGCAAAATTATTGAAGAAACTATACAGGATGGAGGCAAAGGTGAAGTTGATTAAACTGCCTGATAGCAATTCCCACTGTTGGAGCATTTTACTTCTTATCTGGTTAAGGCACATCTGTTTTTTTCTTGCTCTACTAGCTACTTTTTCTTGTAGATCTGCATCACAGTTACCCCTAATACCCACAGGATGGTGTCAACAAGCCTACCTTGAAATCTCCTCTGCCAATGCCATTACCCCAAAACTGTTCAGTCTAACGTCAGGCATATTTTCGTTTGTACAAGAAGAAAGAGCATCCACACTCTTCAGCATAATATCACAGGACCGGTAACTATGACACTTGTTAATATTCTTCTCAAAACTGTCCTGGACTGGCTACCATCATCATATGCATTGGTCCCAGCAGCACTGTCTTCCATGCTACAAGTAGTATAGCCTATTAGGCCCTGCTTAAACAAGGCAAGTGCTTCCCTAATCCAAAATCCCAAAGTCCAACCCCACCAACAAGAAACTTGGTCAGACCTCTCACAGCAGTACCCAGGTCTTTGGTACCAACTTCTGGCTTAAGTCAGTGTTCCATTGTTGTGAAGAGACATCATGACCACAACTATAATAAAGGAATCATTTAATTGGGTCCTCCTTAGAGCTTCAGAAGTTTAGTCCATTGTCATCATGGTAGGAATCATGGTAGCAAACATGCAGACATGGTTCTAGGTAAATAGTTTGAGATTTCTATACCTGGATCCTCAGGCAACTGGAAAGTAGGCATACTAGGTGTGTCTTGGATATTTGAAACCATAATTTTCCCCCAAAACCCCAATCCCTCCACACCCCATGGCACACTTTCTCCAACAAGGGCACATCTCCTAATTACTCTCAAGTAGCAGCACTCTTTAATGAATAGCTTTCAAATATATAAGGCTCTGCTGCCATTCATATTCAAGCCACAATTCATTGTAACTTATAAATGAGCACTCTCTAAATCTGAATGTCTTTGTATCCACTTAGTGCTATTTTAAAACAGTATCATTCTTAAATGGCCCAATATTTGTTTTAATATTCATGTGTACTTACTTATATGTCACTCCCATTTTCTTCCTTCAAAATTTGACTTTTGTGTATGAATACTAAAGACCCATACATAATTGTTATGAAGGTTTATGTGATTACTTAAAAGATAATTTCCTTACATAACTTGTTCTTACAGAACCTATTCTCTCCATGAACACCTTGCATTTATACACCTGGAGTAAAGGCAAGCTGCTGACATTTTCACCACATTATTTCACAATAGACCTTATTTCATACTTTTGAACTTACAGAATTTATCAATTTCTTATAAGAAAATTTTAATAAGTTAAAATCTAGTTAATATATTCTTTCAGAATAAAAGTATTTAAATGCTTAGTTAGTATCTTTCATTATGCAAAATCTTCAGATAAAGCATATAAAAAGCATAATTCGCTGAGAATTCAAAAGAACAAGTTTGGTTGAGCTGAATCAATGATCATTTTGAAATTGACTGTCTTTAATTTTAAAAGGTACAGATATTGCCTGAGAAACATTTGTACTTTTCACCATTTTCGTTTTCAAAGGCACCTTCACTATAAATTGTTTTTATTTATTTACTTTTGATATCATAATATAAGTATCGCCACCCCAAACACCCGTTCTCAGTCTCGAGTGCGTAGCCTCTTTTTCCAGCAATTGCTATTCCATTCATCTATGTATAATGTTGCCTCTAAGAATGTCTTGGGTGCTAACTTTTTGGCACTGTACAATCACTTGGGAAAGGATGCTCAAGATCTGTCCAGGTGAAGAGGTTGTATGGACCAATAGAGTTTATTTATTTTTATTTTTTTATTAATTTATTCTTGTTACATCTCAGTGGTTATCCCATCCCTTGTGTCCTCCCATTCTTCCCTCCGTCCCATTTTTCCCTTATTTCCCTCCCCTATGACTGTTCCTGAGGGGGATTTCCTCCCCCTGTATATGCCCATAGGGTATCAAGTCTCTTCTTGGTAACCTGCTATCCTTCCTCTGAATGCCACCAGGTCTCCCCCTCCAAGGGACATGGTCAAATGTGAGGCACCAGAGTGCGTGTGAAAGTCATACCCCACTCTCCACTCAACTAAAGGAAATAGTATTATATTCATATAGAGAAGATTCAATGGCTTATGAAAATGAAGAAAGGCAATGGTATGTAGTTTAATTCAATGAGTATGTCAATAGATGAATATTTGAAGGAAACAGAAATTATATATATATATATATATATATATATATATATATATATATATATATATCAGTGATGAACTACTTTTGGGTTTATTAAAAAATAATGAAATCCTGACATCTGTCAAAGCATTGTAGAATGTGGAGGACATTGTATCAAAGATATGAAGTTGACTCAGAAAGATGAATATTACATGTAGAACACAAAACAGATAGAAAATAGAATGCGCACTTCCTAGGGTTTGGAGGTGGGTGGGAAATACAGATGGTAAAAGACTCATATTCTCTCTCTCTCTCTCTCTCTCTCTCTCTCTCTCTCTCTCTCTCTCTCTCTCTCTCTCTCTCTCTCTATATATATTTGTTTCCAGTCATGCTCACTCTTAGGTATGACCCTGCCAAACAGAAGTAGATTTGAATGTTTTTCTCTTTCTCTGTCTCATGCTCTTCTTCTTGTGTTTGTTTTTCTTGTTCTTGTTCTTGGTCCTCTTCCTCCTCCTCCTCCTGCTACTTAATCATCATAACCATCTTCTTCTTCTTCTTCCTCTTTCTCCTCCTGCTACTCCATCTTCTTTTCTCACTGTGTTTTTTCATTGGACCCGGAGCTCTCTGTTTCATCTAGACTGACTGGCTGGTAAGCTATATCAAATCCAAGTGTCTGCACTCTGGGATTGTATCCACACAGGCATGCCGAGATTTTAAATGGTTGCTGGAAATCTGGACTCAAGTGTTCATGCTCACACAGGAAAGATTGTTGCAGTGAGCCATCCCTCCAGGCACCAGGTTTGTCTTTAATTTTTTATAATACTGCTGCATAAACCCCAGGTAATTCACTGAAAACTTCTTTGAACAGGAAACTGGAGGAAGCAAGTCATTGATCTAATGCCTCATTTTATTCTTGCAAAATGATACTTAGAGAAGATTTGAGATAGAGCAGGTATTCAATAAGAAAGTTGTGGTATGCACTCCAGAATTACATCTCTGCATTCTACTGATGTAGCATTCAGCTTTGTTTTCTTTGTATGCACAGGTCTCTGAAACGCTTTTTCATTAAACAAGAAACCATATGTGTGATGGGTGTCCTTGCTGTCAAATTACTATTGTTTTTCAGGGCATGGACTGATTTTCCTCTGGAGACATTTGGTTGTACAGTTGGAGTCTAAGTATTTTATTGAATGTCTGAAACAGCTTCAACTCACACTTTTTAATTTCTCAGCAGCTGGTAACCACGCCTGCTGAGACAAATCTTCAGTCTTTACTTCCCCCAAATGTATGTAGGCACCTGAAGCTGGGTTTCTTATGATGACAAGAACATTTTTATTATCAGACCCTTCCTTATTTTGGTTATTACTTTTGCTCAACTGTTCTAAACAATTTCATTTACAGTTTGTTCCCAGGATTCTATAATTAGGCACTCCCTTTCTCACTTCCCACTGGTGCATTCCACGGTGCCATCCATTCATATGAAGTTAACTATGTAGCAACAGCTCTCCATTGAGGTGTCCCTGAGATCTTTTAGATGTCCATGATAGGAATTAGCCTTTTGCCATCATTTTCTTTTCTCTTTCATTTGTCTGTTTGCTCCTTGAGTGAGAGCCTGTGTCCCATTTGGCAAAATAAATGTCATACGTCAAATGCTCACTAAAAATGAGCTTTATTTTTTCTTGTTCTGGGAGAAACTCCAATTTATTCTCTTTATTCACACATGCTTTTCCTCAGTGCAATATTAGAACTAAAGAAGATAATCTATACAAGTGGCTACATAAGTCAAAAGGGCATTTCTAGAAAAATTAAATAAAATGTTGGCCAATGAGATTAAGGTGATGTGATGATAGAATTATATAAAGAAATTTTTTCATAATATTTGTGATTACAAATAGATTTAATTCAAAAATAGAAATAAAATAGCCTAATTACAAATGAGAAAATTCTGTATAATTAAAAAAAAACACTATTTTTCTGACAATGAATTTTATTTTATTTTTTATTAATTTATTCATATTACACCTCAATGGTTATCCCATCCCTTGTATCCTCCCATTCCTCCCTCCTTCCCATTTTCCCCCTACTCCCCTCCCCTATGACTGTGACTGAGGAGGACTTCCTCCCCCTGAATATGCTCATTGCAAAATGAATTTTAAGTTGAAAAATACCAATAATAGAGAAATAAAATTGGTTTAATTCCCCTAGTTTTTAAGAACAATCATAAAGAGCACTTTACATGATTACTTTTTAATTTGGTAACTGAGAAAAGCTACAATCCCGTTTAGATTCATGTGCTGTCACTCTAAAATTTGTAAATGATGAGAGAGATCATATTATATTTATTTTTTAATATTAACATTTAACATTAACAAATTTGAATATACAATATAATTATAATATTTCTCCATTCCCTTTTTTCCCTTGAAGCTTTGGCATATAACCCTCCTTTCTTTCAAAATTGTAATCTATTTTTTCATTAATTAATATTGCATGCATTTATGTGTACATTTACGTTTATCTATACATAGTGTATGTAGTACACATCTATTACTAAATATAGCCTATTTAATGTTATTTATATGTATTCATGTAAATTCTATTCAATTTTAATAACTTAAGATGGGAAACATCCTTACACCATATAGGCAGCATTGCTAACTGTGAGTCTTTGGCCTTTTAAACAGAATTAAGTACATCTTAAATGTAAACTTTTGTGTGACATATGCTATAGTATATATTATATTATCTTAAATATTCTAAAACTATATATTATTATTTTAAATATATCTTTTTGTCTACACAATAAATATTTAGTTTAAATAAATTATTGAAGTTCGTATGCTTAAAAATCAGAAACACAGAAGCTATTCTTCACTAGTATTATTAACAGTACAACTATAATGTTAATATATTCCACATCTAGGAATGTTATTTTGGAAATCCATACTTTAAGTGGATTTTGTTAGAAATAATTGGTACACAGAAGATCAAACTAACCATTTCAGTTACCATTTAAAGTAAGTAATGAAGAATAGATCATATATTTAAAATGCTATCAATCTAGAAATGACATATTAAAGTTAGTGGAGTGAATGATTATAATGTAAAATTGATATAAGCAAAATTATATTTAATGGCTTGTTGTAATAATGGTTTTTTTTTGTCGTGCAAAAGCTTTTCATTTTCATGTAGCCCTATTCATTAATTCTTTATCTTAGTGTCTATGCTAATGGTGTCCTGTTCACAAAGCTGTTTCCTGTGACAACTAATTCAAGACTATTTCCCACTTCTTCTATCTGATTCAGTGTATCTGGTTTTATATAGGACTCTCATTTGCATATTAATTTTGTATCCTGCTGCTTTGGTGAAAGGGCTCATCAAAGGAAGAAGTGTTCCCATGGAATTGTAATACCCACTTAAGTATAAAATCCTATCACTTGCAAATAAAGATACTTTGACTTGCTCCATTTCAATTTGTATTTCCTTGTTCTCATCAGTTCTCTTATTGTTTCTTCTAAGACCTTAAGAACTGTACTGACAAGGTGTGAAGAGAGAGGACAACTTTGTCTTGTTCTGGATTTCAGTTGAAATACTTTGAGTGTCTCTAAAATCATTAGGTTGATGCTGACTCTGGGCTTCTTGTAAGTTGCTTCTTTTTGATAAGGTATCAAATGAATCAATGATAAGCAATCAAATGAATGCGATCTTTCCAAAGTAATTATAAAGGTGTGTTGGGTTGTATCTAGTCAGATAATAATGTGAGATATTGCCTTAAAATCTGTTTGTGTGTTGCATATCATTTATCAAATTACATATTTTGGACCACTGCTGTGGGAAGCTTATGTGAGGAATTTGGTTGCTTCTTTTGATGTGTTCTTAGATTCAGTTTGCAAGATTTTGATTTTATTTTGTAATTATTGCTCTCATACAATATATTATGATGATAGCTTCCCCTCCTTCAACTCCTCCCATGTCTGCTTCCACTTTAGCTCCAATCCAGGACCTCCTCCCACTCACTGTCTCTCTCAGGAAAGAGCAGGCCTCTCAGAAACATGAACTGGACAGGATAGAAAAAGATACAATAAGACTAGGCACAAATCCTTATATTAAGACTGGGCAAGGGAGCCCAGTAGGATGATGTGTGTCTCAAGAGCAAGCAGAAGTGCCTGAGACACCCCCACTCTCACTTTCAGGAGTCCCTCAAAACTACCAAGTCAGCAGAGGGTTAGTGCAGACCAATGGAGGTTTTACTTCAGTCTCTGTGATTCCCATGAACCCTGATTGGTTGATTTTGCTGGATGTGCACTCTCAGTGTACTCAACCGCTCTCTCTCCCATTACTCCTCCTCCACTTCAGTGAAGTTTCTTGTGCTCCAAGGAGAGAGATTTGATGGAACCCTCCAACTCTCTCTCTCTCTCTCTCTCTCTCTCTCTCTCTCTCTCTCTCTCTCTCTCTCTCTCTCTCTCTCTCTCTCTCTCTCTCTCTCTCTCTCTCTCTCTCTCTCTCCAGTTTTGGATCTACCCTAAGTCACTGAGTATTCAGTTCTGGTTTCTGGTTACAATACAGTGTCTGTCAGACAAAAACATCCTATCCTGGTGTGAACCTCAAATTAGACAAGTCACTGAGTCATTGGTTGGCCACTCCTACAAGTTCTATAACACCATGGCCCAAGCACATCTTGCAGACATGACAAATTGAAGGCCAAGAAAAAATCATCCTGAGTGAGGTAGCTCAAACCCAGAAAGATAAATAGGGTATATACTTATAACTGGAAGTTGGCTGTTATATAAATTATAATAATGCTACAATCCACAGACTCAAAGAGGCTAAGTAATAAAGAAGGCTTTAGGGGGATGCATTAAATCTCTCTGAGGAGTGGAAATAGAATAGATTCTACAGGTGGTCTGAGGGGTGGGTGTGAACGGTAATGGGGGCATCATGCGGGGGTAGAGGTTTGGAGGTAGACACTATGGGGAGAGATGCTTGGAATTGGAGAGCATTTGAGGAGTTATATGGAAATCTAGTGCAGTGGAAACTCCTAGGAATCGGCAAGGGTGACCCAAGTGAGGACTCCTAGTAAGGGATGATAAGGAGCCTGAAGCATCCATCTTCTGTAACCTGGTAAGGCTTCCAGGGATATGTCTGAGACTCCCACCCATCCACAAAAACCTTCAGTTCATAAGCGTTTTATTGAGATTTTGTATGTATGCTCATAAGGAAAATTGGTCTGTAATTCTAATTCTTTCTCAGGTTGTTATGTATCGAAGTATCTGAGACTTTGTACAAAGATTAGAACAATGTTCTGTCTATTTTGGGGAATAATTTAAAGAGTAAATATATTTATTATTCATTGAAAGTCATGTATAACTCTGAACTTGAACCTGCTGGCCATGTGTCTTATGATTTGAAGACTTTTAATTAGTTTTATTAAATTTCTCTAGGAGTTATAAGTCTGTTTATATGGCTTAGTTGATATTTATTTACTTTTGATAGGTTATATAGCTATCAAAAAGTTATCCATTTCTTTTATACTTTTCAATTTGGTAGAGTACGGGTTTTTAAATTATATCCTTCTAATTTTCTGAATCTCATTGGTGTGTGTTTTTATTATTTCTGTTCATCTCTAGTTTCACTAGTTTGTATGCCCTATATCAATACTTTAGTCAATTTGGCTAAAGGTTTGTCAATCTTATTGCTTCCCTTAAAGGACCAACTGTTTGTTTGTTTCTTTCTTTCTTTTTTTTTAGATTTTTGTATTGTTGTTATTGTTAGTGTTTCATTTATTTCACCTCTGATTTTGAGTATTTCTTGCTTTTTACTTATGGTTTCAATTCTTCTTTCTGTTCTAGACATATCAGATGTCTTCATGTCATTACTGGTAGGAGGAGATTGTTTCAATTGTTAGTAGGTACTTATAGCTATGAAGGTGCCTCTTTGAATTGTCTTGATTATGTCCAATAGGTTAAAGTATATTGTGTTTCAATTTTCATTAAACTCAAACAGTTAATTGCTTTTATTACTCATACTTTATTCATTAGTGAATTGTTCAGTTTCAATTAGTTTGTTATATTTCTGTTGTTTCTTTGATATTGCTATCCAACTTTAATACATGGTGGTCAAATAGCATGTGGGGTATTATTTTAATTTTCTTGTATCTATTGGGATTTGATCTGTGTCAAGATATGTGGCCAATTGTGAGGAATGTTTCATAAAATGCTGAGATGAATTTAATTACTTTTGTATGGAAGAAATCTGTAAATATCTGTTATGTGTTTTGCTTTATGACATCTTTTAGTTTCAGTATTTTACTGTTTGTCTGGATGACCTGTCTATAGGCAAGAGTAGGGTATTGAAGTCACCCCATATTACTCTTTGAACCTCAATACCTGATTTTTAGCTGTAGTAATCTATCTTTTTATGAACATGAGTACTCTTGTGTTTGGTGCATAGATAACTAGCATTGCAACATATTCTTGATGAATTCATCCTTCATTGTAGTGTCCTTATCTATCTCTTCTATTTAGTTTTTTTTTAAGTCTATTTTGTCAGATATTAAAATGTCAACACTGTTTGTTTTTCATGGTCATTTGTTTATAATATATTTTTCTATTATTTTATCCTGAGGTATTACCTTTCCTTGGTGGATTTTTTTGGGGGGGATGTAGCAGAAGGATGGACCCTGTTTTATAATTTATCTATTAATTTATGTCTTTTTACTGAGAACTGAATTGATGTTAAGACTTTTAATGAGCAATGCTTATGGATTCTCATTATTTTGTAGTTCTTTATTTACATTATTCATATATTTTGTCTTTTCATAGTGTTTAATATTAGGATGTCTTAACCTGAACTGCTTTAGATTCAACATTTTCTTCACACAAGTAACCTATTTTTTCTATATTGTCTCCAATGGCTGAGATTCTCTCATCTATCTCTTATATTCGATATTTCCATGTTTTGAACTTCATTTATTATTTAATTCTACTGCTCATGCTTTATAGATGTTATTAATAGATTTACACACATATTTCTTTTAAGAACCTTGAACACTCACAATAGTCATTTTGACTATTTGCTTGTGATTAATCTATATTGCATGCCTAAGGATCTACTGCAGCAGGTTTACCAGACACTAGTGAATCCATATTGTCCTTACTTGTATTGATTGTGCTTTCACTCTTGTGGTCATGTATCTGTGATTGGGATGATTTTATTCTGTGTAAATACCTGGTTCTGTTTTTTGAGGATGTTTGTTTCATTCCTTAATTTCCATTGCCTACTTTTGACTTTAAAGGGAGTGATGGCTGAGAGTTTTATAGTAGGAAATGATTCTTAGCCTCTATCAGGTGTAGCCCTAGGAGTCCTGGATTAAATGTCTTTCTAGTTATAGGGAGCAGACATGGAAGAATGGGAATGGGTTCAAGGAAGGAAATGGTGAGAGTCCAAATTAGGGAGGAAATTGTGTCTGTTCTAAGAATCAACTGAATTCCCAGGGAATAAAGAAATAGAGGAAAGACAGGCAATTATAGGTAGTCTACTTCAAAGCTGGGAATAGGACTGAGAAATGGGAAATGGAGGACAGGAATTAGAGTTTAAAATATCCTACCTGAGTCACATGTCATTATTGTTACCACTAGTATATGATCATACTTTTCAGAAACATGTGATCGTTTAGAAAATACATCAGAGTATGGTAGCCCAGAAAATTATTGTCTCAATATATTTTGAAATGTATATAATTAGAAAATTGTATTTGTCTTTGGTGGTTCATATTTTAATAATTTCATTATAAAATATGATTAAGTATATTGATAATTGTCTCTCAAGGATGGATGGATAGACACAGCAGAAAGAATAAAATCGGCATTGATCTTTTAGTATTTAACTCCTCCCTGGCTTTGGAATATAACATTTGGTGATGAGGCTATTGAGGAGAAAGCCAGGGGTGACACTTTCAGTGAAAGTAATGAACATATATGTTTAGAAATTCAAAAGCAAATGGAGAAATTGTTACATAATTATTTTAGACACAAAGACACTCACACACAATGAAAAGTTAGGTAGGCCAGTTAAATTCCTTCAAAACTGTATAAACATAAATAGCCATAGAATTGTTTCACTTCAATGGTAAGGAAAAGTACAACCTATTATTTCTCATATAACTGAAGTGTGTTGATAGACTAGAACATGCATATAATACAATTGTCAAAGAACATCTATATTGGCTGGATAACTTATCTCATTCACTGCCTTGTGAGACTGTTGCATCTGATAATAATGGGAACCAACTATGAATTTAGCACTCATCCTCCTACATCAAGTACACATAATAAAGCAACTAAAATGTAGATTTTTTAATCTCAATACTTTAAGTTAAAATATGCTTAGAAGTTTACTTCCAAAGCTTATATATTGATATATATATATATATATATATATATATATATATATATATACATTCTTTTTGTTAGTAGATTATGAAAATAAAGTTAACAGTATGGATGATAAGAAAGGCGATTTTGTTATCTACACAATATGCTTAGGTACTTGACAAAATAGCTAGTACAAAAAGGTGTATCTAAGTATAGGAAAAACAATAATTACTGATGATCTATATCACCTTTCCATTTTAGAAATATATGCATAAACTAAATTGAAAAGCATGTGATAATATAATTACTTAAGGGCATAATAATAACTAATTGAGTAATAAGATTAAATAAGCCTCAAAGTTTCTAAACTAAAACTTTGCCAAACTAATATTTCAATAAATGTACCTAAATTGGTTAAATAAAGATCTTACAGGTGATTAAAGATATCTACATTTTCTTCAAGTAAAACAAAGTGGGGTATACCAGTGGAGACCAAAAAATAAAGTCTCCATCCTGAAAAGTGTGAGTCGAGGGTTGTATAATTGACCGATGATGTTCACAGCTCTTGATCCTTTCTAACTTCTAGGGGAACAGTCTGTCTCTAGATGTTCACAGATGTTCAGTCATACACAATCCAGAGCATTTCTACTAAACAGTAATGTGTTTTACTAAGCTTTATTCAGAGCAGATGTGTGATGAAATCTCCAGGGTTATTAGGAGCTTGAGAATCCCATTGATTAATATCAGCTTGAGAAACTAAAAGCTTACTATACATTATTTAAAAATAACAATATATCCTATGATTTATATATGTTGAAGTCTGACTAAATGATATAAAGAGGGGTGCGTAATGCTTTAATTTTATGTAGACACATATGTGGGATATTATGGTTTCAGTGGATGGACAATCAGTAAGAAGATAACAGTACAGAGAGATAACAAGAAATTGGAGGAAGAATAAAGACGCTCAACTAGTTTTATACCCACAAGGCAGAATAGGAACAGGATATTTGTTCCACTTGAAATAAAAAAATAAAATAAAATCTTAAGCAAATTCCAACTACATTAAAAATAAATCTTGAGTACATATTAACAATTAAATATTAAAAAATATGATTTTAGATATATTGAAGTTAGGATCCTTTTGCTTGGTAGTGGAAGCATAAGGCAAAACAATAACATAATGAATGGGGAAAATGGAACTATCATTTCATTCCATGAGGTTTGGCTGGGCTTCAGTGACTGGGTTGTAGTGCTTAAAGACTTCTCTGCTTCCTCACACTAAGTCCCCCTTTCCATGTTCTACACTAGGGAATGGGTGATTGTCTTTCCTAAGACCAAAGTCTGAAGATGAAAAGTACAGCTGGCACCATAGAAGAGGTTTTCACACCTATCTTCTGTAACATAGAGGTACCTCTCCAAAACTATACAATTATAAGATCTAGAAACACCAATTTGGCTGTCAATCAACTTTTTTTTTTTTACCAGCTTAGACACTAATGTTTTCAACACAGCACCAAAGAGATAGCAAATATTTCCTGTATTAAAAATATAAGAATACGACTTGGCCATATTCACTGTGATGAATTCTGAACTACTTCCCATTATTCATATCTTCACACACATCCGTGGTTTAACTAGACAGATATGAAATTAAACATATAGTAGTTTTCTCAAGGAGAAAAGGAAAGTTTTTTTCTTATAAATACTGGGCTAGAAAAGCCAATAGAAAATCTTTGTAATGAAGAATCAATGTAGAAAATACAAATATGTATAAACTATGATCTAATTTTAAGAGATTAAAATGCATCCATACAACATATCCTGAAAAAAGAATGATTTGAGAATTTGGCAGGCCTCAGAAAAAGAACAGCTGCAAACAACTGCAAAATAGTATTTGTGGGAAGGAAAGAGAAAATTACATGCATAAAGAAATAATCGACATTGACAGGCTTTAAACACATTTGGAAAACTTAGCCATCTAAAATTGACTGAAGCTCAGCTGCTGTGATTGACTCAGACTTACCTATTTTATACGATTTTACACTTAACTTAAATTTTCAGGTAGTTTATGTCCTAAGTTAGATTTTTAATTTTTTATACTAGGACACAGTGAAGGATTTCCACAGGCTAAAATTAGTTTAAGTTAATAATTGATAAGCAGATGGCTATGGATATAAAGGTTATATACCTGTCATCAATATTTATTCAGTCATACATATTTATAGCCCAAAAGAAATGACTATATATAGATGTATTTATCTGTAGTATGAAAGACAAACTTAACTGCATAAGTATAATACATACATCTGAAGATATAAATTATTTTCTTGGATTTAATTTAGGCAAGGCAAAATCTGAAATATATCCAGTGCTATTATGAGTCTTAACACCAGATTTGATAAGAACACATATCCCTATACTGTTAAAAAAAAAAAAACTAATGAGAAAAGAGCCTAATTGTGCCAGGTTTAAATGTTTTTATGACATGCTTTCATATAAATTGGCATAGGACATGTCTTCTTCTGTCTGTTTGATCATTAATTAGTTGTCAGAATTAGAAAGAGTTGCTTAACAAATGTTAATTAATTTTTACTGAAACTATATTTTAGAAGATAAAGCAGAAAGAAACAAAATTGATTGAAGAGCTAGAATATGGATTTAGCACAAAAGGTCAAAAAGAGTTAAAATCATACAATTTAATTTTAAAGCAGAGATGACTTCAGGGAAAGAGGAGAAGAGCAGAGTGTGGAGGCATCATCGAAAGGATTGGAAAGTGGGTGGAATTCACCTCCAATTAACATCTAAAGATTAACTTTAGCTGTGATAAAGATGAAATAAATTAGATGTGACCATGACATTATTACAAACAGTTAAAAAGCAGAATGAACCCATCAGCCTTGCCTGTGACTCTCTCTGGGTGATTAGCCGTATCCGGGCAGGCAAACCATACCAAGGCTGACGTAAGAGCAGGAGGATGGAATTGGGGTTGTGCATTAAAGCAGAGTCTTATACAAGATACTGTTTTTGATAGTTATGACAATTATTACTTCTGTACACTGGTGCTTCAAGTCTTTAGCACAAAATATATGTGCATTGCATTGACACATGCAGCTTCACAGCTGTTGTAAAACTTACATAAGCCATTATTAAGCTTAGGGTAGGTGTTTGTTAAAGTCCAGTTCAAAAACTTATCTCTCATTTTTTTTTTTTTTTTAACCTAAACTTCTCGCTTCTGAACTCTCATTCTTGTTCCAATTTTTCTTATACAGTTGGGCCCAATGTTTTCCCTTCACATGGGAAAGCTGTCACCATTCTTTCAAATGATCCTGAAACTGTGTGTCATCAAATTCTAATATCCCATTATAACATTGAATCATTTAGGATTTTACTATCATCCATGCACTCTGTATTATTATGCATGCATGCTTCACTTGCTAAGAGGAATAGTTATAGGCTACTTCTGTGCCCTAACAAAAAAATTGGATGCCACTCTTCTCTCCAAAAAATTTAAAAATAACTCAGTGGCTCTCGCATTCCATACAACACAGATTAACTTTTAGCAGATACACATTTGTATATAAATGAAAGTCCAGGGACAATTCAAAGACTCAAAATTTTCATAATAAACTAATGAGTTCTATTCCAATTATAACTCTTTTAAACATAGAGAAACTTAAAACGTTTTGTGAAGATTATATATTTGCTATTATTGAAGGTGGAATTTCAATTTAGTCACATCTCAACAGGACTTTCCAACATGCCAATGCGTCATATTTATTCCTAATTGTTTTTGTGTTTGATTAGGATATTTTTCTCTATATAAATAGAAGTTCCTAGTACCTTTTCATATTTTAATATGCATTGGAACCTCTGTTAAGAACTCCTCATCCACTGTCAGGTTCAATATATTATGAGCTACTTAAAGTAAATAAATATGTATTGTTTCACATTCAGTAAGTGGTCACATTGTGAGACCAAGTTTAAAAGTCAGATAAGTAAAACCAATCAAGAGTCCAGTGCGCAAAGCTTCAGGTCATGGATGATAAGCTGCATGAATATGACCGTGTTCCAGTGGCACATCATTTATTAATGGCCAGAGGAGACAGAGTGTCATAGGACATATCCCTGATAAATATCCTGGTAGCCTGGCAAGTAAAGGCAGAAAACACTTGTGAGGATCTTATATCTGCATTCTGCATGATTTGATTTCTCCTGAAGTGACAGACCTCTAGGTCCTCAATTCCAAGCCTCAAATTCAGGTGAGGTCCATTCCTCAGAGACATTGATCTACCTAGACAGGGATGTGCAAACTGTAGACCAGGGGAACTTATTCTTTAAGAGAGAGATGTGCTATGTTATGACTCTCTGTGTGGTAGTATAGTGTGTGTTTGCATGTATGTGGTTCCCATCAATACTTTTCAATATATGATAGAAGATGACTATCACTAAACTTGAAATATGAAATCAGAAATATCCTAAAGTTGGAACCTTTATAAGAATCAAAGTGTTTCCACATGTGAAAAATTTCTCCCCTGACTTCAGTGATAGGTTATCATCAAAATTCAGTGCATGCAAATTATGACATATACTTAAAATATGTGCATAAACCATCTACATGCCAGTGACCAGAACTACTGCAGGGTTCTAGAAATGAGGATGGATATGTGACATCAGCAAGAATGAAGACACTGACACTGACTACAGTTGACATTCAAGCAAGTGGCCCCAATAGCTCAAGCCATCTTCATTTATACAATCACAAGCGTGTTTGCCTGAGGTATGCCTTATTGCTTTTTTAATTATTATTCAAAGAAATCATAACATCATATTTCAAACACCCTATCATTGCAAAAGTCCTATATGTTCCCCAATAGTTTTTCTTCCTTCTCCTCTCCTGCTTAACATATTTTGAACTAAAAAACATGATTTTAGCAAGCCAAAAATAAATATATGGCCAGGCATATCCTGTGGACATGAGCGTATAACAAGTTGTTCAAAAATGTGGTTACACAGTTGTTAAGGAAAGAGACAGATTACCCATTTGTAAATATAAGTCCAGCCATCATACAGAATCCTTTAGTCATAATACTTTTTAAATTGTAGACAGAACTGTCCTCATTGTACCGAGAAACTTTTTTTGATATGCACCTATTAATGTCTGATAACATCTAACCAAGAATCATTTTTGTATGTCTCTATTGCTCAGACACAGCTTCCACAGAACAGTTAAGCATGCAGGACCCACTGCTCTCCACAACTGTCACAGTCTTCCTCAATGTGAATGTAGGTATTTCTCTAGGAACATGATTCCGTGACCCCAGATACCCAGGATTAACGTTCACATCTGTAGGATCAAAAAAGGTAGATGGAAGAGGGGACGGCTGTACTCCTTAAAGAGTTATGAGAAAAACATGGACAGGTCTTTTAGTCTGTGTGATCCCAGTCTTATTCGTGACCAACAACGTGAAAATAAATATCGCTGTTAGTATAAACAGCATAAAGAAAGCAAGGAGAGCTTGTAGCATACACGGTCAAGGTAATAAGCATAGAAGGCACTAAAAATTCACGTGCAGCTCCTTACTAAGTGGGAAATGTTTTCCATGGGCCTTGCTGTGCCCTGTCCCATTAGCAAAGCTCTAATATGCTGTTCCGTACAAATGCTGCATGGCCACCACGATTTATGAAATATAATTGAATGCTGTCTCTAAAAGAAAGGCACATTCCAAGTGACTTTGTTATTTATATACAAATGTCCAAAATCTGAAAACAAAAATAAAAATTTCTGGAATCCAGAGCAATAATATTTTCTACAAGTAGAACAATATGATAGGCAGTTTTGGGCCCAGGGGTCCCGCTCAAACTAAGGCACCAGCCAAGGACAATACAGGAGGTAAACTTTAAACCCCTACCCAGATCTAGCCAATGGTCAGAATATTCTCCACAGTTGAGTGGAGAGTGTGATATGACTTTCTCATGTACTATGGTGCCTCACATTTGACCATGTCCCCTGGAGGGGGAGACCTGGTGGCACTCAGAGGAAGGACAGCAGGTTACCAAGAAGAGACTTGATACCCTATGAGAATATAGAGGGGGAGGTAATCCCCCTCAGGAACAGTCATAGGGGAGGGGAATAATGGGAAAATAGGGGGGGGGAGGAATGAGAGGATACAAGGGATGGGATAAACATTGAGATGTAACAAGAATAAATTAATAAAAAATAGTTTAAATTAAAAAAATCATATTTTAAAGGGATGATCAATCTGGACAATGTTTAACCATTTTACCATTTTGTCATGTCATGTCACGTGATATGTAAACTTAGTGACTATTATCAGGATGGAGAGTTAGTATCCTTATTCTGAATTCTCAGTGAAATGTTTAATCAGATAATCTTTATACACCAAACATAATTCTTTTTTAAAATTCTACATTTCCTGAGTGAATTATTATTTCTTTGTTTTGTATATTTTTATAAAATATGGGATATAGAAATATAATTATTTTTAAAAAGACTTCTTGTTTTATGGAGTTCAATTTCTTAATGGGAACATGTGAAAAGATGGATTCGGGGTTTATATTAAAGAGTGGTGGATTTAACCCCTTAAAGTAGAATCATCCATAAAAGCCAAAGCCAACATTGGTCAACCTCAAAACTTCAGTGACGTTGCAAATTATCAAGACTAGTACCAAACTAAATAATTCTGTATATTTAAAAACAAAATGCAATAAAAATATTTCCTTTCACACTTTTAACTATTTCAGGACAAACATGAAATTTTATGCTATTGATTTCCATCCTGACATAGTGTTTGGCATGTGAGTTATGGCAATATAGATTTGGAGACTTATGCCTGGACATGCCCACAGCTCTTCCCCTATGGCGCTTTGGTTAGTTCTATAACTATGTCCTCCTTATTCTAAAATACAATTGGAAATCTACAGCCTCAAAACATGTCTTGCTTCCCAATAAAAAGAAAACAGACAATGATAATCATTCCTAATGTCTGTCTCAATTTATACTCCTATAATAGAGTGTAATAGTCGGGGTAACTATTTTGTTAATTTCAGCCCTGAGTTTGATTATTTCCAGGCATCTACTCCTCTTGGGTGTTTCTGCTTCTTTTTTTTCTAGGGCTTCCAGTTGTGTTGTTAAGATGCTTATGTGCGATGTTTCCAATTTCTTTATACGACTTTCTCACATACTCTGGTGCCTCACATTTGACCATGTCCCCTGGAGGGGGAGACCTGGTGGCACTCAGAGGAAGGACAGCAAGTAGCCAAGAAGAGACTTGATACCCTATGAGAATATACAGGGGGAGGTAATCCCCCTCAGGAACAGTCATAGGGGAGGGGAATAATGGGAAAATGGGGGGGGGAGGAATGGGAGGATGCAAGGGATGGGATAAACATTGAGATGTAACAAGAATAAATTAATAAAAAAAATGCAAAAAAAAAATAGTCGGGGTAACTTTAAAAGAGAAATATAGTTTCCAAAAACCAAAAGATACAAACTTTGTACTAGAAGATTCATATCATGTTTTGGTTTTTGCTGATCCCATTCCTACCCCATTTTTGTAAATATCCAAAACTAAATAATTTAATCCACATGTTCAACTAAGTAAAACATCATTCTCAATGTATATACTCATCAATCCATTTTCTAGGCCAATAATTACATGGGGTTGTAACTCTCTAAATTCTAAATTTTGTCACTAAGCTTCTTATACTTTTTACTATTTAGGACATCTGGCTCACAAAATGATAGTAACATAGCTATTGTCCACATGGTCACAACATGGTCATGAAAGGTTCAGATATGGCACATAAATGCAAATTTCATTTTAATCTATCCAAACTCCTCATTCCCACCTCTCCTTTGCACGGCCACTCCCACTCTTCCTCTCCCATCTACCATACACTCACCTTTCCTTCCCTTCTCATTACTCCTTCTAACTCTCTTAACTTACTCCTCTCCACCTATTTCCTCTACCTCACCCTTCCCTACCATAGCCTTCTCTCTTTGCCCCTCATCTATCTTCCTCCGTTTTCCTCTTCCTTCTCACCTTCCATCTTCCTTTCCTCCTCCTCTTTCCTATCACTTGGTTTGAGAGGGCTAAGCTGCTAAACTACCTCTTTGTATTGTCAACAGTTTTTACAATTTATTTTTGTCTAAATGACAACCACCATACTCTAATCAACAACTAAAGAGAACTGGAATTTCACGTAAAGCAAGATATTTGTTTTAAGAATAACTCAATCAAGCTCTTAATTTTTTCAAAGTATGAATCTGACTAATTGTTAATTAGGCCCTCTCTGAATTGCAAGTGGTTAATTTCAATGGAAAGATTCATGAGGTTGCATATGTCTATATGAGCTTCAGGATTAACCCTCATTAATCATAATATTTAGTACAAACACTTAGCATTGGATTAAAGTTGCCTTAAACCATTCAATATATTTGCATACTCTTATTAAACTCTTCATAAAAGGAAGAATTTAGAAAAAGTACAAAGCTTAACAGTGGTTCTCAACCTGTAAGTTGCAGAACAGTTAGGAGTCACATATCGGATATCCTGTATATCAGAGATTGGGTTACAATTTATAACAACAGAAAAAATTGAGTTCAAAGTAGCAATGAAATAATTTCTGATGGGGGTCAACATAACAAGAGGATCTGTATTAAAGTGTCACAGATTGAAGAGGGCTGGGAATTACTGATTTAGAATAGTCATGCCAATTACTAGTCTATTTTTATCACAAGAATATACATCCTAGGTTTAACAGATAGATATGACTTTATAGATAGATAAGGTAAAATAGTTATATAAGGTCTTCATAAACCACAGAGTCCTACAGAATATGGCATTCAGGGATTTTTTTTTATTATTTTAAAGATTCTTTGACAGTAAGACAGGTTAACTCCTGGCAACACCCAGCCTACCTCAAAAAGGATGATGAGCATCAAAGAACCTCTGAATTGAGATGGCTTCAAATGTGGCAAACAAGCCACTGGGGAAAATGTCCTTGTTTCACCCACAGACAGAATTCTTACTAAAAATGGGCAAGTTTGGATTCAGGCAGAGTCAATGGCCACACTCTGCCAAGACAGATAGGTACTCAAGACCTCAATAGTTCCTGCCTCACAAACATGTCTGTCAGATATATTGGGCCAGAAAGCTGAAGATGATGATCCAATGTTACAGAGAGTTTTGTGTGTCTGTTAAGGCAGCAAACCATCTCTGTCATTTTCTCATTTGAGAAGCTCTTAACCTGCACTCCTGTCTACTCAGACAATTAATTTTATTCCTTCTCAAGTCTCTGATAGCGTTTAGTTTTACAATTAAGCTTAGTTGTTTAGGGGTTAAAATGATTTTAGGTCTAGATAGATGTTTTAAGTTAATAAGGATGAGATATGATATATATTGACTTACATTCAGAATTTTAGGAACACAAAGATGTTTTCTTCAAGGCTGCAAAATACAACAAATAGCCAAAACATTATGACTGTAACATTTATATAATTCCTGATTGCTTTGTGGCTCTTGCTGTAGGTAGTTTATTGTGTATATATATATATATATATATATATATATATATATATATATATATATATATATATATATATGTAAAAGGAAAAATAATAACAAAAGAAAATTAAAGAATGTAACAATAGAGAATCCAAGTTCATGGAAGCAGAAAACTTAGAAAAAAATATGGCAAGGGACTGAGTGTTCTGGTGCATCGTCCTTTGTGATTATGCATGGAATGCAGAGCCCCATTAAAAAGCAAAATGTAGATAAAGAATATATTAAAGTTGCCAATGTTTTTCAATTTTTAATTAAAATGTCCTTGTTATTGTTGAAGCAAAAAGGCCATTTTCAATTTCTTATGTAATAGTAGTGACTAGGGAGTAACAAATGGAGAAAATAAATTACACTTGGATTTACCATATGGAAAGCAAAGCATTTCAGAATTAGATTTTCTGGCACATGCACCTTTGCATTTTACTAGGCACCAAGAGAGTCTGCATTATGCAGAGGTAATAAAAGTGACGAACTTTGTCTTTTCATATCCCAGTGTTACCCAAATATGAATAAACATACCTATCAATGAAGAGTAAATTTCAATATAATCTCTGATGGGATATTTTTCTTTCACCTAAATCTTACTTGCAAAATACAAGCAAACATACTCTAACATGGATACTGACTTCCACATGCCTGAATCCCTACAAGGAGACAGCCAATAGAGACATGTCTATATTCATGTTTAGCAGAGGAAAAGTGGACTACGTATAAGCATATTCATATAGTTTCACATAAAAGATGACTTAAACATTTTATTCATATTTTAAGAGTTTTGACATGTATTGATCATTTGAATAACAGAGGATAATAGAAATACACAAATAAAAGAGAATAATAGTTGTAGATGTAGTATCACATGCATAGAAAGTAGAAGTTTGTTGTCTTTATGAAGCCTTCTATCATTTCTTTTAGCCTTCCTCCATTTTTTCTTTTTTCTTTTCTTCCTTTCTTGGTTTCACGCTTCTTTGATTACAGATTATATTTCTATATAAACCATTTGCCCACAGACATCATGTGTGCATATAGCATGTTCTTAGGTTAAACTAAATTCCCTGTTAACACTGCCTTTTAAATATGACCCGATATTTTCTTAGACAATTACTAAATAAATATATTAGTGATGTGATCTGTCTATAAATTATCTGCAGTATATTTGTGAAGCCATTGGGAAGAAAAGAATATTATCTGAAATGACTATCCTGATGTTTTTCTACATACCCCAAAGAGAGGAGGGGTGGCTTATAGCCCACTACATTCTATTTGGTACTGTTCATTAGGTTAATCAAGACTTTATTCATCTTCATATTCTTCTGAGAGTGGTACTTAAAGTGGTATTACATTGCGTGTTTCTACGAATCAATATCATTTTTTATGTTAGGACCAAAACCTTGATGTTGAGATAATTATGACATTTGCTAAATTTGTGAAAGTAGCAGCAGTTTAAGATAGTAAAATGTAGTAGTCTCAGTTGGTGGAACTTTTTCATAGCTTCCAGTTTCTAGTACACTTAATTTGTATGCAGAGAAAGAAGAAGGTTTTTTAAAGCATAGTCTAATCGCCCAGCATATTAAGACAAATCTGTAGGACATGTGCTATTTGCAGCAGGTCAAGATTTGACATGTTTATTCTGTAATTTAGATGACACACATACACCATGCATGTGATTTGCAAGAGCTCTACAGTTGAGCCTCTGATGACTTTTACTCTTAACACTATTCTCTAAGGCAGCATGGAGTTCATTTGTCAAAAAGAAATAGAAAACTTGTTAGTTTCCTCAATATATGCTTAATGTGCATACATTATTGACAAAATTGTCCTAAAGGGAATAATTTTAGTAAAAGAACATTTTGTAAACGATTTCATTTCAGCAATGATTAAACCTGAATTCTCAGAGTAAGAAAATTACAACATAAACAATTATGTGTCAGTGTACATACATCAGTCTTTTTGGAAATTCAACCTCAGTATGTAGAGCTGATGCAAGCAAATGATCAGAAAATTGAGCCCCAAATAAAGGATATGGGGCTATTTTAAGTAAGTTCACTTGTCTCTGCTAAAAATTTAATGTTTTTTCTCTTACTTTAAATTATGTGTTAAAATCATATGAATATATATGGGTTTCCCAAGTTATACTTCGTAGTAAACTTCATTTGTAGTTTCTTTTTTAAAATAAGCCATCCCTTACTCCCTAAGCAAAGATATACACAAACTCTAAAGTGACTTTTAGAAAAGATCCATGCATATATGCAAGTTTATGGGAGTATCTTTCACAAACACATTTTCTTTCATCTGAATATCACAAAAAATCTTATAAAATGTACAATAATGTAGAATGGGATATTGAAAGCTTATGAGGGAGGAAAGCAAAGAGAGAAATATGTAATAATTAACACAAAAATAAGGACGATCCAGCAGCACAGTCTTGTGTGCCACCCCAGGCCTGAAGCCACATTGATGCCTTGGGACATGGTGATACCTGAGGCCAAGTTGATGTCTGTGATCTGGGCAGCCTCTGAGAGATGTTATCCTCTGCAGCAGGGGGCAGTGTTCTGGGTCTGGGTGTTGCCAGAAATTGTATGAAAACTCATGATCCTTGCTCCCAATGACTACTGAAGAGCAAGGGGATACACTTACTGTGATACTGATGAGTTCAGATGCTCAGCTGAGAGAAAAACAAGAAAGGCCTCTATGAGAGTTCTTCCTTCTCTCACTCTATCCCTCATAAAGTAACAGCCTCAACGGAAAGCCAACAAAGAGACTCTTAACGCATGATGGATGCTTAGCAGTGTGGAGCAGTTCTTCTGGCTGTCATAGGAGCTGAGCTCTTCCAAATCTTTGTCATCTCTTAGTATTTTCACACTTTTAATATTTAAACTTTCAAGGACTGTGAAGTGTTATCCTATGGCAGTTTTTAATTAAAAGTGAATAATATGTTTTAGCATATTTTACTAAGTTTATTCATCTGTCCTATATCTAATTTTGAATACCCTGATTAAATGTCTCTGTAATTGTAAACATATTATTTACTTTCTTGTTGCTCATGTTTTTTTTATTGTTTGTTTGTTATTGTTAAAAGTTCTGGATGGAGATGCTGAGGAGTAGCTTTCCACAATTCAAGGCTTCCACCAGATATACAGGAGGGGAAAGCCTCAACATTATTTAACAGGCATGCCACTGAGAGTTTGACCATACTTCACTGAGTATACAGATGACATAAAGTGGATAGTTTTGTCTGGTTGTTTGTTTGTCTTTTTGTTTTCTTTTTTATTCTTAGTTTTACTCCTTTGGGGGGTTGTTCACAAGGTAGGACAGACATAGAAGGACTGGAGGAATTCTGATAGGGTTGCATTATGTAAATATCAAAAAAAAACGTCTTATGTGGGAAGAATGTCACACACACACATACACACACACACACACACACACACACACCTTTTCTACTTTTTTCATTGAAGTAAATGGCTGTCTGATATTTTACATTGTATTTTAATTTTGCTTAAATATTTCTACATACAACATATTTTGATCACCTTTTCCTAAGTCTCCCATCTTCCAACGCACCCTAAGTTTTGGTCCTCTCTCCTCTTCTCTCTCTCTCTCTCTCTCTCTCTCTCTCTCTCTCTCTCTCTCTCTCTCTCTCTCTCTCTCTGTGTTTCTCTCTCTCTCTCTCCCTTCCTCAACAGAATAGGTAATAATCTATGGATGAGGGAGGGAACAGAAATGGGAGGTACAAGCATGAAGAGGAAGGAAGAGGGGTTGAAGTGGGGAATGTGGAGGGGGAGAAGTAAGATACAGGGGCAACTGAGGGGTCATGAAAACCAGAAACAGTTTTAAGTTATTAAAATACATACATATAGGTGTTATTCTAAAAGATAGAGCCAAATAATGGGGGCTCACAGACCCACTGGTCAACTTATCACCAAATGAAACTTTCAGTACCTAGAATGGGTTATATCTAATCAAGTTGTTCTCCAAAGGAACCTACATGGGAACCCCAGACAATGAGACTGTTAACAAGACTTCTGGTTATCCACAAAATCAAAGCAAGACCTTATTGCTGATGACAATTAATTGAACACAAATTAGTTGACCTGCTGCCTACCTATCACTTTCTGCCATAGGGACTAGTGTTCATGGTACTGGGAGGTATTCTACTTGATATCATATGAGAAAGGTAAATTCCAATTTACTACAAACCCTCAGGTGTACAATGGTGATAGGAATTCAAAATACACTATTTAAATAGAGGCAGACGCTTGTGGGAGTAACCAATGAAGATCTGATCTGATTTAAGCTTCATCCATGAAATGAAAGTGATTTTCAATACTACTAGGGTACGTCCAAATCTGAGACTAGATTGGCTAGGATCTAGAAGAATATCAAATACTACTGTTCTATTAAAGGAATGTAGTGATAAAATTACTCCTAATAAGAAATAAACATAATTTTATTTAAAAATAAGCACTTTCCTTCCTTCATCCTTGATTTTATTTATTTATTTATTTATGTTTTTAGAGACAAGGTTTCTCTGTGTAGCTCTGGCTATCCTGTAAACTAGGCTAGCCTTGAAGACACAGAGTTCTGCTTGCTTCTGCCTCTGGGGTGCTGAGATTAAAAGTGTGAGCCACAATCATCTGGCTTGATTTTTTCTTATGCCATAGAAAAATTAAGCATTTTTTAATACTTTGGCTTTTACAATTTTACCTCTCTGTCTTCTACAGTGTCTTTTAAACCTTAGGTACAGGGATGTTTTGATTTGTCTGGTTTTCTGTAGGGGTGTGTTTCTCCTGGAAGCCTAGCTAACTTCTGAGTACTTGTGAAGCAATTAATTATTAGGAGAATCTGGAAACTCAAAATTAGTAAGCCCACATAACCCCCAGAACATGTTCCCATTTGCTCTTATACTCAGAAATAATTCATGCATCAGCAACAATGTAGCTTTTAGAAATGTTGCAACCCTCTCCAGCTTGATTGATCAACTCCATTCCTTAAGTATTAAATCAGAAAAACAAACTTCTGGAAATGAAATGTATCAACATAAATTTAGAAGAACATAGAAGGTTACTTTTACAATGATACTCTTTTGATATATCTACCTTGATGTCTTTATTTCTAGAAACTATTATATAATTTCAACTACTGTAAAGTAAACATTTTAACATACCTAAAAATTGGCATGTATGAATGGACTGTACTTTCAAGATATGCAAGGAATTCTAACACAAATATTAACAGATCTTTAAAAAGCAATTTGCAGATTCATATGAAAAGACAAAAACTCAGGCTATGTAAAATAATACTGATCTTCTGGAGGTATTACCATCCACGATTTCAAGTTGTACAACTGAGCTACAGTGATAAAAACAGCAGTGTATTGGCCCAACACCAGACATTTTAAAAGTATTTTATTAATTTATTCTTGTTACATCTCAATTGTTATCCCATTCCTTGTATCCTCCAATTCCTCCCTCCCTCCCATTTTCCCCTTACTCCCCTCCCTTATGACTGTGACTGAGGGGGACCTCCTCCCCTGTATATGCTCACAGAGTATCAAGTCTCTTCTTGGTAGCCTGCTATCCTTCCTCTGAGTGCCACCAAGTCTCCCCATCCAGGGAACGTGGTCAAATATGGGGCACCAGAGTTCCTGTGAAAGTCAGACCTCACTCTCCACTCAACTGTAGAGACTGTCCTGGCTAGATCTGGGTAGGGGTTTGAAGTTTACTGCATGTATTGTCCTTGGCTGGCCAAGGGGCGTGTCCCATGAAAGTCTTTACTTACCAGGAAAGTGGAACAGAGGGGAGGACATCCTATTAGGACTCTAGGTGAGAGAAACATGGGAGAATGGCAAAATAGAAGGATCCTAGGGTCCTAGAAACCTACAAGAAGAACATTATGATGAGCAGATCTGGGCCCAGGGGTCCTACTCAAACTATGGCACCAACAACAGACATTAATCAATGAAAGTGAACTGAAGATAAATCCACACAGCTGCAAATAAGTGATTTTTGATAAAGAATACAGAAATACACACAGGAGAAAAGATAACATCTGAAACTAGACAGCTGCCTGTAGAAGAATCTAAATAGATCTACACTGTCACCCTGCACAAAAGTCAACTCCAATGGATCAAAGACCCCAACATAAAACCAGATCCAAAAATTCTAAGAAAAATGAAAGTGGGCACTAGCGTTCAATTCATTCACACAGGAGAGTACTTTCTGAAAAGACTATTATGGCAAGGGAATTAAAATCAGCAATTAATAAATGGGACCTCATGAAAAGCTTCTGCAAGGAAAAGGACAAAGTGACAGTGTATAAAATGGAAAATATTTTTATCAAATTCACATCCAATAGATGACTAATAAACACAATATATAATCAACTCAAAAATTAGATGTCAAGAAAATAAATGATACAATGGAAAAATGGGGTATGAATCTAAACAGGGGATTCTAAAAGGAGAAAACTCAAATGGCTGTGAAGCACTTAAAGAAATGTTCAAAATCCTTATTCATCTAGGAAATTCAAATAAAAAGTACATTAAAATTTCATCATAAACCCAGTCAAATGGCTAAATAAGTAGAACAAATGACACCTCATACTGACAAAGGTGTGGAGTAAGGGGAACACTCTTGTTGGTGGGAGTACAAACTTGTACATCCAATACAAAAATGAGTGTATTAGTTCTCTGGAACATAAGAATTGATCTACTTTAAGATAAAACTGTACCGTCTTGCAAATATGCACAATAGTGCTTAATCCTACCCCACTTATATATGGATATCAGCTGTTTAGTGAATGATAACCAAACTACAATCCATAGAATCAGAGAGGTTAGGTACTGAGTAAGGAACTGGCAGGAGAGGGGACAGATAGATCTCCCTAGGAAAAGGAAATATAAAGATAGTTATAGATGTTAGAAGGACTGAAATGGAGGATCAAGTGGAGAGGGATAGTGAAAGGCCGACAACGGAAGAGAGATAGGGGAACACTGCTAAAACTTAGGGGTGTTTTTGCAGGGTAGTATGAAGGTGCATTAGCATAGAAGCTTACTAGCATATATACCAATATTAAGGCAGTCCAAATGGGATCACAGAATAATGAGGGAGACAGATCTGCAACTGGGCAATTCTTGTTACCAAATGAAACATCCAGCACCAAGATTGGGTTATATCTAATTGTGTTGTTGTTCAAAGGGTTCCCATGGGAAGGCCCAACAAACAAGGTTGTTGCCACAAATTGATGGCAAGGCCACATTACTGAGGACAAAACTTACACAACTTGTTTAACATGGAGAATTGAGCTGATTTCAACACAGAGCCTTCACTTGTGAGTGCCAGAATGCTAGTGTCTTCAGGACACTCATTCTACCACTCATTCTACCAACCAAGCTTCAAACCCTTTGCTCTACTGGCATGTCTTATCTGCAAGTTATGCTAGTGTAAGGAAGGCACAAAGCTCGTAGGAGTAACAAGCCATATCTAATTTGATTTAAGGCCCACTCCACGAGATGGAAAATATACCTTATCTTGCTTGACCAAGAGCCTGAGACTAAATATCCCAGGCATCCAACATAAAGTCAGATACTACTCTTCTACTAAAAATAGATAGCTATAAAATTACCCTTAATGCCATTCTGCAATATTCATAGACCAGTACCTTGCTGATACATCATCAAAGAAGCTTCCTCCTGTAGCGGATGGGAACAAATAAAATGACCCATATACAGAGAATGAGAGACCTTTGAACACAGCCTTAAACAGGAAGTCTCCATCAAATTCCTTTCCACAGGGCTTAGGAAACTCCAAGGAAGTAGAGGCGAAAGAGTATAAAAGCCAGAGGGCATGGAATACACCAAGGAAATACCACCCATTAAATCAGCATAATTAACACTTGTGAACTAACAGAAATCATGCAGAGGGCCTGCACTAGTTTACAACAGATTCTTTGTGTATGTATTTTCACTTCCAATTTAGTGTTATGGGATTCCTGAGTGTATGAAGAGTGGGTCTCTGTTACTTATACCTTCACTGGGCTCCTATATTTTTGTTTGGTTTGTCCATTTCTGATGTGTTGTTTCTGTTTTTATCTTATCTTACATTAATACATTATTTTACTACTAAACCGTAGAAGCCTATTTGTTTTCTATTGAGAGATAGAAATGGAGTAGATCCATAATAGGAAGGGAGGCGGGAGGAACTGGGAAGAGTAGAGGGAGGGAAAATCTTAGGAAGAGTATATTATGTGAAAAAAATATATTTTCAATAAAGGAAAAATGTAAGTAGAATATAACTATTCTTTAAACATTTAACCTTAATTCACAGCAGTTTTGTTTACTACACAATTAGCCTATAAATGGAAATAATTTGTATCATTAAGGTTTAGTACATCTTAATTAAATGCAATTCAATGTTTTCTTATTTAGAGTGAATGGATACTGCTTAACCCTGAACATTGTTTCTGAGGAAAATCTGCATTCTAATCTCACTGTGTCATTGGCTATGTGGTTGGAGAAGCATTATTGATTTTCTTAAGCCTTAATTCCCTTGTATCTGTAACATAGTAACAGGATACTTTACACTCTTGTGGGTATAAAATGACTATGAAATTATTCTTGTAATGATGGTTAATTGTGTAGTCATTATTGACTATTTACAAGATGACAAACTGTACTTAATTAGTATAAATAATAAATCATATCTTTGATAAACTCAGGAATAACAATTCAATATGTTTGCATGTATTAATAATAAACTAGAATTAATTTGATCTGGCTTATGTTGAGGAAAGTGATTCTATATATCAAATATATTTTTAGAAATCAACACTTGTAAATGTACATAGACCTTCTCCGAAGTAAGAGCTTTTGTAGAAGTCATTGTTTCCTGAAGAGCTAGATTATTTCCAGATTTATGTGGGTTGTATTTTTTATATCTAATTTAAAATGTGGAATTGAAACCAAAAATAAGTCATACAAACTTTTGGAAATTTTGGGATACTTCATGTTTTTGCATGTGAAACAATGTTATATGATGGTTAATACCAAGGTAAGAAACCATGAAGACAAAAATCTATTCTACTCAATATTGACCAAGGCAATGAAGGACTCAGCATTTCCCCAAGCACACATGGAGGTCTTTGCTAGCTACTAGCTCTTAAATAAGAGGAGGTGGAAGGGTTTGGGGATGGGGGGAGAGCTGAGAACCTTGTATTTACTGAAATTGTGGAAACAGAACTAGAATTTCAGGCTCTATTCAGCTTCACTATAATATAGAGTTTGTTCTGTATTTTATGGGATAATATTCATGAATATCAAGAAAGAATCTTCCTGAACTATTTTAAACACCTGTGCGAAGACATGTGTTCACACATCTACGTGCTACAGATGTGTTATAGCATATGAATATCTTGTTCCAGCTCAATGTCTATAATTTACTCCACATCTGTTAGAGCCACAGTCTATCTGGCCTCCTCTACAGCCCATGCAGACATTTAAATGGTTGTGAATGTTTGGTCTGAGAAGTCTTTAAAGGGAGATTGCCTTTACAAGATGAGAATGTCTCCCTACAGACTTGTCTTGATTCTTGTGAGATCTGGTCCCTATGAGGCAAGCGTACTATATGTCATCTCATCACTTATATTTAGGACCATGAACAAAAATAAGCCTCTCCTCTATATAAACTGATAAGGTATTTTGGTTGTATCACATTGCCACAGATTTTTTTTTAAGATATGAATTTGGAAAATACCATGTAGACTAGATCAGAATTCCAACATTTTTATGATGATGATTCCATGTGGACTTCATGCAATTCTAAACTCCTATTGATGCATTCTGAGAAAGAAAAGGTTTATAGAATTCAGGCAGTCACAAAACCATGTCAGGAAAAGATGTGTACTAGCAAGCTAATGACATTCTTTTCTAGGCAATTAACTCAGTACCCATTAATAGGTTGTGTATGTGAATTCAATGGCAGATAGGAACATGGTTATGATTTATTCTGCTAATATACTATAGCAATTGTTTTAACAATGCTTTTTATTTCTATGTATAAAGTTTGCATTAAATGGATGGGCACAGTGCTCATGCCTGTGATTTCAGCACTTGAGGAGGCAAAGGAAGGTAGATTTCTGTGAGTTCAAAGCCAGCCTGGTCTACAAAGCTAATGCAGGTCATCCAAGGCTGCACAGAAAAACCATCTCAAAAAATAAACACAAAATACAAAAAAAAGAAAGAAAAGGAAAGGAAAGGAAACTTACTATTTAAATATGTTCAACATGAATTTTTGATACTGGAATTACAGGCTGTTATGAGGCATATAGTTTAGGTACTGGGAACATTGTTTCTGTCTCTACAAAAAAGGTAAGTATTCTTAACTGCTCAGTCATATCCATATCTTATATTCATGTTGTCATTGAAATGATGGAACCAGGGAAATTAGTGGTGCTAGTGGAATATTTGTCTATAATATGGTTAGAAAACTACATGTCAAAACACAAGATATAAATAACTTTCATAAACATAATAATCAAATGGAATTATTTTTGTATCTTTCACTTCTTATTCCTTTGTCATGATGAAACTTTTATTATACATTTTAATATGATAATATTTTGAGTTGTATGAATGTTTTAGGAAACTTCTCATATGTTTTGTGTTAACGTACTTCTTTCTAGAAAAATTTGAAGCAATATTTGAGAAAGATATCTTATGCATAACTCAATAACTTTAATTGTAACATTTATCATGCAAAACCTCTAGCTGCCAAGAATCTGTTGGCACTGAACCAGCTGTGTAGCTTCCCTACAAGGAATTTATTATTTGACATCAAGGAATATCTGCTTACTGGTCATTATCATGGAGAACCAGTTATAGTTTGGAATATTAAAAAGTTAATTCCATTTAAAATGATATTTTTAAATGGTGAATATTCTATACTGTCTCTTTATGATAAATTACCAACTATAAATTTAAACAAGTCAAAACAAAATTAAAATTTAGTTTATTCCATTATTCTTGAGAAGAGAACAAAATGTGCCCATTATATGGTTGACTGCCAACAAGCTTGTCAAGAATTTATAATTGAGAGGTGAGTTGTCCATAATATTACTAATGACAATAATACCATGGTTTTTTTTGTTTTGCATCTAAGACATTTAATTAATTAATTTGTTTATTGTTTATTTATATCTCATTCCCAGCTTCCCCTCACTTCTCTCCTCCGAGTTCCTCTCTCTCTCTCATTCCCAATTAAGGGAAAAGGATCCAAAGGCTGACAACAGATTCAGAGACCATAGCTGCTCCTAGGCTTAGGAGACCAACATAACGACCAAGCTGCACTTCTGTTACATATGTGTAGGGGGTGCTACTATGTCCTAAGCGTGCTCTTTGGTTGCCTTTTGAGTCATCATGGGCCCAGGTTAGTTGATTCTGTAGGAGTTTTTGTGGTGTCTTTAACCTCTCAGGCTCCTCCAATCCATTCTGCCTCTCTTCCGTATGATTTCCCAAGTTCTGCCTAATGTTTGGTCTCTGCATCTCTTTCCATCAGATGCTGGGGAAAGCCTCTCATAGGACAGTTACACTAGGCTCCTGTCTGCAAGTAAATCAGAGTATCATTAATGGGGTCAGGAATGGACTCGCTCTCATGGCAAAGGTCTTAAGTTAGACCAGTAAGTCATTGGTTGGCCCTTCCCTCAACTTCTCCATTTTTTTCCATGCATAACTTGTAAGCACAGCAAATTGTTGGTCAAGAGTTTGTGGGTGGATTAGTGTCTTCATCTCTCCTTTGAAGAGAGTAGCAGTTTCAGGTTCCAAGTCTCCTATTGTAAAAAGTCTTACCTAGAATCACCATCATTGATTCCTGGGAGCTTTCCTTTTCCTAGTTTTCTAACCCATCTCAGAGATGCCCTTACCCATTGATTCAACTGTTTTGTCCAAGTTCTCACTCTCTCCTTCCATGCTGTTCTCTCCCACTATGCACCCCATAGATGTCCATTCTCAGTGAGATTCAAGCATCCTCCCTTGCTGGGGCCTTCCTTGTAACTTACCTACTTTGGGTCTGTGGAATATAGCATATGGCACAGACAGTTTGATGCCTGAACAGTCACCCAAAACTCTTTATAACATTGGAGCATCATCTTTAGCCTTCTGGCCAATAAGTCTGGTAGACATATTTGTGAGGCAGGAACTGTTGAGGACTTGCCTACGCTGTCTTGGCAGAGTTTGGCCGTTGACTCTGCCTGAATCCAAGCTTGCTCAGTTTTAGGCAGAATTCTGTATGTGCAAAAAGGAGGACATTTTGCCCAGTGGCTCATTTGCCACATTTGAAGCCATCTCCATAAGGTGGTTTTCTGATGCACAACATCCTCTGTGAGGTAGACTGGATGTTGGCAGGCATTAACTGTCTCATTGTCAAAGAATCTTTAAACTAATAAGAACATCTTTAAATGCCATATTGTGTAGGTCTGAGAGGTTTTTGAAGACCATATATTTCTTCCCTTATCTACCTATAGAATCATATTTATTTGTTAAACCTAGGATTTACATTCTTGTGGTAGAAATAGACTATCTTTCTTTTTAATATGCAAACTGTTAGAGTTCTGCTTCAGTCTGCCTACCTGTTATGTCAGTGCTTACCTGCCACTGCAGGGGGGAGGAGGGGTGGTGAAGTCCTTCCCAGGGCTATATAAAAGAACAGTCCTACCTCACCCCTCCTTTTTCCTCTCTTTCCCCTCTCTTCCTCTGTCTCTGTCTCTGCCGCCCTCCTCCCTCTCTCTTTGCGGTACCCCTCCCACCTTTTCTCCTCTCCTCATGATCACTTAATAAACCTCATATAATATAGTATGTGTTGCCTGGCATCTTATTAGCTTATCGTCTTATTTTCTTGTTTTTAAAACATAAAATTGGTGTGGTGACTTTGATATGAAATCCAGAGGGTCGTCCTGTTGTCTTCACAGTGGAATCCCAGCTCCCTACCCCCCTTTGCTGTCCATAAAAAATTTCTCTAAGCATTCTCTTCCCTGAACTCTCCCCCCATTGCTGCCTCAGAGGAACCTAGCTGTGCTTGCCCCAGACCACCTGTGATTAAGCCTTTCTAACCAGCTTTCAAGACTGCTACTGAGGTAAAGGGATATTTTTTGTCTTGGTTCCCCAGCCCTCGGGAGCCTACCCTTGGCACTGGCTTCCTATCTCTCCTTCCTGTGCACTTGCATCATCTGCGAACTGCACCTAACCACATTAAACAAACAAACAAACAAACAAACAAACAAACATGCTGCTACACTACTGTGTCACATGGTTCATTAGAGGCAAGTGGGAAAAGAGATTACACCTCATGGGGTGTGCTCTGGCATCCACATGGCTTTGCTAAGACAGCCACTCCCTGCCTCATGGCCAGCTTGTGTATCCATGCTGTTCCAAAGTGACCCAGACCATTTCTGGGGTGCTTGAGGACTGCCTGCTCTCTTCCATTTAAAAAATTCTTACACATAGCCTGGCCACCACTACTAGCTTCCCACCGCTGCCCTGGCACCTCCCCCTCCCCACTGTAGGTTTGCCTGAGATTCACTGGGTATGCACATGCCTGGCCTCTACTCCCTGAGCCCTGTCTTCCCAAAGGCAGGCCAGGGAAGGCCATGGGTGAAGTTCTCCACCTAAATGCAGTGACTGGTTCCAGGCCTCCAACCCTGAACTCTCAGCTTTGCTAACTCAGTTAATTATGGCCTAAAAGAGCCAAATACACCTGGCTTTCGGCTAAAATAAAACCTGCCTTTTTCTCTAAAACTATGCTTTCCAATTCCTGAAAATGAAAATTGCCTCTGATTTCTTTTCTGCTGTCAAAAAAAAAGTTATGATTGTTTATTGGGTATAAAATTGTTTATTGGCTGTTTTTACCCTGATCCAAAATGTCTTGTTTCTAACATGGTTTTACTAATTCTTAAAGAAGTAAATAAATGCTGTTCCCCCTGTCAACAGCTAACCTGGATTCAACCATTCCTGGCTAATGGGTTTGATATCGTTTTTAAATTATTCTATAATGTTCTGCTGTGTTAACATTCATTTGTTCTCAAAGTTAAAATTTAAATCATTGCCTTAAAACATATTTAGCCTAAAATTCTAAATGTGATATTATTTATCTTACAAAAACTCTTTTTTTCTGTTTTTTGGACTGTGTTTTTGGACTGTGTTTATGTTTTAAGATTCAACTTAACAGGAATAAAACCTAAAGTTTTAGTACTTAAGTATTAAGATAAACTACAAAGTTGTCTATTTAAATATTCTTAAGGTAGACAATTAATTAAACAGCTGAGGATGTTTCCTGAACCCCCCATATAAGAACTGGTAATGTCTTTAATATCCAAGAAGTGCCTCCTCGACAGGCTCAGCTACCCTTTAGGGAAAAATAGAGGTCTGCAGTGCACCCTCTTTCTGGGATCCAGCATGAACCAGCTCTGCCAGAGACCTGTTTCAGATGCAGCCAAAAGGAGACACTGGTCTCTCCAGGCAGAATGGGACACTGGCCCCACAGCCTAGCCTGTTGGCAAATAGGGCCTATGGATGTCAGAATGCTCATGTGCAGGCTTGTTCTCTGTGCCAAGCCACTGGAGGTTCAACCATCAGAAGCTATAGACATTTCCAGCCTTCAAGCTCCTTGACCTGGTGGAGTACAGATGATTCTTAGATTTAGGAGCCTCTCCAAACCCAGGGTAATGCTACAGATCTGTTTTAAACTCTTACTTGGGCTACATAGTCAGTCACATGGCCACCTTTTATCATGGGAGACATCAGGTACCTTCCCAGGCCTCTTCATATGCAGGAGACCAAACTTTAACTGTCAGGTCTAGATACAGTCTGCCTTCCCATTCTTCTAGCTAAGGAAGGTGACTACTTACAGCAATTTTCCCTGTGACTTAAAGCTTCCATAACAATGTTTTGTGAAGGTTAGAAGGCCTAAGAAGGTGCTTTATGAATGTTAGAAGGTCTAAGAATGTGTTTTATAGTGGTAAATGTGAGTTATGAAGGTCTAAAAGGATGCTTTACTTCTTCCTGTTGCTATGCTATTGTTGGGTTATCTGTTCAAAGTATTGACACTGGTCAATGGAGCTCTAATTTATTGATTTAACTATGGAAAACATTCCACTATATGATCCTATCATAGCTCCAACCTCAGGATTTTAACTTTTCTTTTGTCTTTTCTTAAAATGTCTCAGATTGTAATAAAATTATATACCTCTAGTCTTCTAAACAGGGAAAAAGCCCTTCTGCCATGAGGTGTAGTGAGGCTAGTCAGCTTTTCCCATCTTGCTCCACAGGAGATTTCTGTCCCCCATGGTACTGTTCCTCGGAGGCCAGAAAGGTTTCTGCTTTTCCTAAGCTCACCTAAAAGTATTTGAGTATATAACACAAAGTTCTTTTCCCAAGCTATGCTATGCTATATATCTACTGCCTTTTCCTACAATGTATGCATGTCTAACATGTATATTTCACTGCAGATTACAAAAAATGATGATGCTAACAGGTGTAAAATTTATTCCCCTTTATGAACTTAAAAGGATTCTTGTAAGTTACAGGAAATCTGTCTCAGGTCATATTTAATCCAGACAAGTACTGCAATCCAAAGCCTAAGTTTCTCACCCATCACCTATCTCTGAGGGTGGGATTCTTCTTTTCATTGGATTTGGGACTCCCCTAACCACCTGATTGTCACCTTTCTGCACCCAACACCAGCCAAATTTCCCTATCCTACTCGCCTAAATGCTTCCCTTTGTTCAAGAGACTGTCGACACCTCTCTGGTTCAGTGGGAGTAGAGATACCCAATGCCAGTCCTCCTCGCTGACCTACAACTAGGACCATTCCAATTGGGCGAGCTTTCAGATATAGCTTCCTTCCCGCAGCTGTCCTTGCCATTTGTAGCTGCTGTCCAAATCTCAGTACACTGAGTAGTTATGTTTCTGGCCCAGCTCAATCTGCCATTGAGCTGCACTCTTGATTGCTGGTCAGAGATGATGAGCTACTGACCAGTCTGTACTGTCCCTTGGGTCATTATCCATTTTGGGGGACATTCTAATGGGTTACTGGCTTCACCTCACCATGGAAAAATGTTCAGATGCCTGTTCCTTCTAGTATGCCCTTGGGATGTCTTTTAGAGAACCTCAAATCTCCATGCCCACAATAAGGGATTCTAAGCCTTCATGCCTATGTAACCAAACTTGGACAGATCCAAAACTAAGCTGTTCTAATTATTGCCAGCAATCAGATAAAATAGAAAAATTCCCCTGTCCAAACCTCTTCTTTGCTCTCCTGTGTTCAAGTCTTTCCTAGGGTTAAATGAAAGGAAGTTTCCCATGTCCAAACATTTTTCTTTGCTCTCGCAAAATTTTCCTGAACTGTCAGCATTGTCTCTTGCCTTGTTTTCAAGCCTTTTCCCTTTGCTCTTCCAAGAGTTTCAAATGTACACCTAAAGAAAATTATTTCCCTAGCCTATTTACTTTGTCTTCTGCTCACATATATGTTCCAGTATCCTGCCAGACTCTCTACATCTGAGATATCATCAAAGCAGCTACCCACAAGTGCTCCCGTACCTTATAGATCATGCCAGCTGGGCCTGCATTGTTCCTCCTAGCTGGACCTCTATTGCCCTTCTGAGCTGCGGATGTTCTCAGATGCTGGACAATAAATCAACAGCCTCTTCTTCTAGAACCTGGCCAACATTTCAGCCTTTAAAACTGCCTATCACTTCCCTACTGTAAGCAGGAAGTAGTTAAGACTATTACTTTGCCCCTTATCCATTTGTAAAAGGCTTAAATGGTGTGCTCCAGGCCCAGGACAAACAGCTCCAGGTTCCCCTAGCACTCCTCAGTCCCTGTCTGCTGCAGGACATGGCTGACATAGCCTGCCCTTTACCTTGAACTTTCAGACAAGAACTTTTCCTTCCCCTTCACTATATAATGTGGACATTTTGTTGCTATTGCTTTTATTTTTTTTTAATCCTCTCTCTTTTCCTCTTACATAGCAGTCAAAAGTGGCTTCCAATGAACCTACTTTTATATACTTTAACTTACCTTATATAAAACAACCCAATACTCCTCATTTTTTTAACTATAGGAAAAGGTAAGAATGTTAGAGTTCTGCTTCAATCTGCCTCACTGTGATGTCACTGCTTACCTGCCACGAGGCGTGACCCTGCCCAAGGCCATATAAAAGACAGACCCTTTACATGCTCTCTTCTCTTTACCACTCTCTCTGCTTCTCTCTCTACTTTCTCTCTTTCTGTCTCTCTCTCTAGGGTACCCCTCCCTGCTTCCTTCTCCCCCCATGCTCAATAAACCTCGTGTAATATGATATATGTTGCCTGGCATCTTATTATCTTATTTTCTTATTTTTAAAACATAAAACAAAGTGGGGAAGTAGGATTTAGTCAGATTTTTTTCTTGTATTAATGCTCATTTATAAAATAATGGGATATAGCTCCTACTGAGTCCATTGCCCAAAGCAGTTTCAGCTGAATTGTTCCATTGTAATAATAAAAATGCATATACATTTCATCAATTAGTAAGATTATTAACAGCTTTGTGTTTGGATTCCTGTCCTGACAGTGTTTATTCAGACAATGCTTATTTTTCTCTGAACATGCCGTTTTTTCTCCTCTGACATAGGAACAAAACAACCTCAGTTCTTTTGGTCAGAGGCTAATGGGAGGAACTTGTAGAATTTTCCTGTGCTGTATAGCAACTCCAGAGCTCTGTCCTGTCACTAACTTCATGCATCAGTCTAACAGGAGCGGATAGCACCTCCTGCAGTTTCTAATCTCTGCCTAACTTCCACACACATTCTGTTCCTTTGGTCTTCAGTCACCCATGTAACTGATTACTTGTGCTGAATTTTCTCTGATTGAGACACCTAAAGGGTTTTACATTTCCCTGCATTCATATAGACTGCTGTTTCTTTTTCAGGCATAAAGAAACCCTGAGGGGATTTAACACAAAAGAGCAAGTATCTCTAACTAGTAGTATTCCCAGAGTAATTTTTTTTTTTAAGTACAACTTAATGGGAATTATAAAGTTTCACACTTCATATTGCATGATTAGGCCGCTGTATGGGCAGTCTCTTTATTATGCTCCTGAAACACACTTTACTTTTCTTCTTAAGGTGGACACAGCACAATATTTAAAACCAACATCTTCAATTCATATTTCTAGTGCCTTTATGCATTTGTCAAAGCTCCCTTCCATATATCCAGAATCTCATGAAATGTAAGGTAAAGTGTTTGTTCACAATGATGTAATGGGAGAAAAAGACACATAAATAGAAATTTAGACAAAAGTATGCTGTTCATTTCATTGTGACTAGGAGGCAAAGTGCAAAGGCTGAATGTCCCAAGACCCCTTTCAACTGTATTTCCAAAATGAATTTTTCCATTATACTCTACTTTCTAAACTACCATCCCTTCCAAATACTATCACACATCCTTGGCCAAGCTTTATACATACCACTCCAGTACCAATGCTAGTACTTCCTTTTCTCTTTATTCAGTAGTTGATGAAATTTAGTAGCTTTATGTTTGTTTGTTTCATTTTTACTCTTGCTTTAATCTTAAAAATCAACAGGGACATTTGGGCTTAGAAAGCAAATATGGCACAATTAATTGTGTTGTATACTTATTAATTGTAAGTATAACCTATAATAATGTAATTTTATTAGCATCTATTCTGAATCATAAAGCATTGTTTTTTTTCTAAAATATATCATATTCAAACTTTCTTCTCATCAGAACAGGACAACTTCCATGAAAGCTTCTGATCCCAATTGTTCTACTCATTCAGACTGTCCCACAGAGGACTTCCATTAAACCTGGAATTTCTCAGCATTTAGAAACTGGACCACAAATGCTATTTCTAGATTGTTTAACCATTTCCCCAATATTATTTGTGCCCCTAAAAAGGTATTATTCATCCCAAATCAACCAGAATTAACATTAAAAATACAATACCCCATTACCCTAAGGGAGCTTGGGTAGGTGTATACTTGCTTTCTTGGGCAATAGATGTTTATTTTTATTGGCTGTTGGTTATAAGTTATGGTCTTATTCATAAAGAAAACAAGATTGGAGCCAGAGATGTCTCTCTTTTACTTTATCTTTCTTTCTTAAGTTTGTAGTTAGGGGTTGAAAAGAAAGATGGGAAAATATAGAAACATAATATTGATAGGACAAAAAGTAGATTATTGAATCTACTCTTCAAATTAAGGCCTTAATTGTTACTCACAAGGTTATTATCAATTTACTGGTATAGAAATTTGTATATTCATGCAAAATGAGTTTAATTTTGATATATTGCTATAGAATTCAAATTTAAGATTATTCTTCACACACATTATATAAATATTTCTACTTTAATATGATGTATTGTACTCACACAACTCAACTATAATATGAGGTTTACTTCCAATACTTTGAAAGTGCTCTGGCAGGCTGTTTACGATAATTAAGTAATACAAGTTAATTCTTAGTTGATAAAATCATGGTCATGTCAATTACTCATCTATTGTTATAACAATAATATACATCCTGGGTTTAACAGATAGATGTGATTCTATAGATAGATAAGGTAAAATAGATAAGGTCTTCAAAAAACCTCAGAGACATACAGAATATAGCATTTAAATGTATTTTTTATTAGTTTAAAGATTCTTTGATGATGAGACAGGTTAAATACTGGAAACACCCAGCCTATCTCAGGAAAGATGATGAGGATCAAAAAACCTCCTTACGGAGATGGCTTCCAATGTGGCAAACAAGCCACTGGACAAAATGTCTTTGTTTCTGCCACAGGCAGTTTTCTGCCTAAAAACGGGTATGCTTGGATTTAGGAAGAGTCTATGGCCAAACCCTACCAAGATAGGGAAAGCAAGTCCTCCCTAGTTCCTGCCTTACAAATATGTTTGTACATTGAACCAGAAGGATGGAGACAATGCTCCAATGTCACATGAGTTTTGAGTGACTGTTCAGGCATCAAACTGTGCATGTCAGTTTCTAATTTTTGAAGCTGCTTAACTGCACTTCCTGTTTACTCAGATAATTAAATTATTCCTTCTCAAGTCTCTGATAGGGTTGAAGACCTGATGGTTTAGTCTTACAATTAAGCTTAGTTGGTCAGGCTTTAAGATGTTTTTAGGTCTAGATATATGTTTTATATAGACAGAGATGAGATATAATAGATATTGTCTTACATTCAGAATTTTAGACTCACCAAGATAGGAAAGATGTTTTCTTCAAGCTTTCCGATTACAAATAGCCAAAACTCTGTGACTGTAACATTAATATAATTGCTTATTGTTCCTTGGTTCTTCTTGCTCTAGGTAGTTTATTGAATATATGTGTAATAATATAAATGCATATGTAAAAATAATTCAAAAGTCCACTTCCTATTTTATTTTAGGCATTTAACAGACTTTTGTAAATTTACAAGGCTTTGAATGTCTTGTTGAATATTTAACAAAAATCTGTACTCTCTCTCTGATTATATCTTGTTTTCAGAAAATCCATTAGAAATTTTATGTGCTATGTACCTATAAATGTATGTATTATTTTTTGCTACCAAATTTTCATACAGTCACATAATTATGTATTAACTTATTTTTCCAGTATCTATGTGAGATACCTGAAATTTGTCTCATGAGCTGTATTATTTCATTCCATCTTATGCATCTACTATCATGATTTCATATAATTATAATTCCTTCCTAAAATCCTGACACATTTAAAATTAGGAGAGTATCATGTAAGTTTTTGTGGGTAATGAATAGTGTTAGTCTAAAACAGTCTTTTATATTTTATGTGAATAAAATGCACATATTTCTTATTTTACCATTCTATATTGTATGTTTTCTGAGAAGAAACATCATTATGCTATTTATATACTTCTGATGAATGATAATTTTTGAATAAATAAATATTTTCTGGGTAATTTAAGCAATGTTTGGGTTTAGAATTAGAATTGAAATAGCAGATATTGATGAAGATATTGAAATAGATTTATCATCTGTCCATATATGTATGTATATATATTTAAAACTTTTAAATAATATATTCACTATATGTCCCAATCATAGCCCCCTCCCATATCTCCTCCTGGTTCCACCCTTCCTCCCTCTTTGATCTATGCCCTTCCTCTAGTCTTCAGAGAAGGAGAGGTTTCTTCCTTACAAATGAACCCAGCCTGTCAAATCTCATCAGGACTGACTGAATCCTCTTCCTCTGTTGTGTGATAAGGCACTCTGCAAGGGGAGAAGTAGTCAAAGAGTAGGCCACAGAGTCTTTGGCAGAGGCAGCCCCTGCTCCCCTTACTAGGGGACCCATAAGGAAACTAAGATGCTTATCTAAGCAAGAGGCCTAGATCCTGTTCATGCAAGATCCCTGTTCAGGGTATCATCTCCACTGGATCCCTGAGTCCAGATTTGTTGGTTCTGTTGGTCTTCTTGTGGAGATCTTATGCCTTCTGGGTGCTTCTGTCCCCCTACTTTTCCATAAGACTACCAGTGCTCTGCTCAAAGTTGGCTGTAAGACTCAGCTTTTGCTTTGTTCTCCTGCTAAGTGAAGTCTTTCAGAGGATGTCTAAGGTAGGCTCCCATCCTCTTCCCTCTCTTCAACAGCTTCCAGTGTCTATTCAATTTGTCCTTTTGAGTGAGAATTAAGCACATTCTCTAGTGCCCTCCTTGTTATTTAGCGTCTCTAGCTCTGTGCATTGTAGTATGATTATCCTGTATCATATGGCTAATATCAGCTTATAAGTGAGTACATACCATGTGTGTCTTTCTGGATCTTGGATACTACACTCAGCATGATCTTTTCCAGCTCCATCCAACTGCCAATGTCAAGGTTTCCTTGTTTTTATCAGCTGAATAGTATTCCATTGTCTAGATGTACCACATTTTCTTTATCCATTCCTTTGTTGAGGGAAACCCGGATTGTTTCCAGATTCTTGTTATTATGCATAATGCCTCTATGAAGACAGTCCGGCAAATGTCCTTTTTGTATGATGGAGCATCTTTTGTATATATGCCTAGGAGTGGAATAGTTGGGTCTTGAGCTATACTTTAGCACCTTCTAAGAAAGTGCTAGATTTATTTCTAAAATGGTTGTACAAGCAATGAAGGAGTATTTCCCTTCCTCCACATACTTGCCAGCATGTGCTGTCCCTTGAGGTCTTGATCTTAACCATTCTGATATGTGTAAGCATTATCAATGTTTCTTTTACAAATGTGGGTGTCATTGCATTTGGCACATAGATTTTCAGAATTGAGATGTCATCTTGGTTGATTTTTCTTTGATGAGTATGAAGTGTCCTTCCTCATCTCTTTTGATTAATTTTGGTTGGAAGTCTATTTTATTAGATATGAGAATGGCTACCCCAGCTTGCTTCTTGATCCTGTTTGTTTGGAAAATCTTCTTTCTAGCTCTGTACTCTCAGGTAATATCTATCTTTGTGGCTGAGGTTTGTTTGTTTGTATACAGCAGAATGATCAGTCCTATTTACACATCTATTCTGCTATTCTGTCTTTATATTAGAAAGTTGAGTACATTGATGCTGAGAGAAACTTATGACCAGTGACTATTAATTCCTTTTATTATGATGTTGCTTGTGGTAGAATGTTTGTGTGCTTATCCTCTTTTGGGTTGGGTTTAGTGAAGTTGTTCATATCCTGTGGCTTTGTTGTGTGTAGTTAACCTCCTTGGGTAGAAGTTTTCTTTCTACTATCTTCTGTAGGGCTGGGTTAGTGCATAGATATATTTTAAATTTCGTTCTGTTGTGGAACATCTTGTTTTCTCCATCTATTGTGATTGAAAGTTTTTGCTGGGTATCGATTTTTGCATTGGCATCTGTGGTCTCTTATGGTTTGTAAGACATTTTCCCAGGCCCTGGGTGTTTGCTGAGAAGTCAGATGTGATTCTGATAGGTTTACCAATATATGTTATTTGGTTTTTTCCATGGCAGCTTTTAATACATTTTCTTTGTTCTGTACATTTAGTGTTTGAATTATTATTTGGTAGGTAGATTTTCTGGAGATCCCATATTGCTTTGGGTTTTGTTGATTGCGTTTTTATGCTGGCCTTTAGCCATTTTTTTGTCTCTGGTGTAGTTCTTGGTGCTTTCTGGGGTTTTCAAGGGTTCAGAAAGAGCCCTGGGTAGGATGCTGTATGTTCCTGCAGAAGGCCTCCTTGGATTGGTTGGTATGGTCTCTAACTGGCAGGTGAGTGGTTCTCAGGGAATTGTCCCTGGTTTTCTTCTGCTCTACGTTCCTCAGTACTCATTGGGTTCCTTGGGAGCTTGGGGGTGTCCCCCTCTCAACAGGGGAAGTCCTGGAGTCAGCTCCTCCACTACTGCCTTTCTGATTCCAATATAAATGACCTCCAGCTGCAAAGGCACTGTGCCAGCTGAGCATAACCGTGGACAGGAAGATAGATATTCTTGCACGATATGGTCTCAGACTGCCTGGTAGTTCTCAGTGAATTGCCTCAAACTGTCCTCTGCGTATGATCCTCAGGATAGAATGGGCTCCAGAGGATCCCTGGGTCCCTCATCTTGTCACTAGAAGTCCCAGAGTCTAGCTACTGTCTTTGTTGCTCTTATGTTGATAGGATCCAGCTGCCCAGACAATGTGCTCTTTGGATGCAACTCTTTTGTAGATCCTATTAGTTCATAGGGATGGTTGGTCCCTTAGGGAGATGAGTTGTTCTTTGGAGCAGCTGCTGGGGTGTTTCCATGGATTCTGGGGGTTACATTGGAGCTGCATATTTTGTAACCGCACATGGGATGGTGAGAGTATGCGACTAGCAGGCTGAGACAAAGCTCCCTCAGAAGTCAGGGACTTTTTCTGGGATTAGCCGGATGACTTGAGGTTGGACCTGCTGTTTCCCTCACTGTGGGTGTTCCTCTTACCTGGGAAACACAGACACTGGAGTTTGGGGGTCACTTTGCAATCACAGCAGTTCCAGTAATCTGTGTATGATTAGTTCCACCATATTGAATCTCCAAGAAGAATATATATTAGAAGAGCTGGATATGGTGAAAATAAGAATCAATTTAGAGATGTAATAACATGGAAAATTCCCAGAACATATAGTCTTTTGTCTACAAGAATAGTCTGTCTATTTATCTGTCATCTATTTGCCCTTTTATCTATCTATCTATCTATCTCTCAATCTCTCCATATCCATCTAGCACCTCTTTTTATTCTACCTAATCAATAACTAAAAATAATGTGCACTTTTTGAATAGAGGAATGCTTAAGCTATTTGTAATGTTTTTACAATCCTCTCATTTTATTTCAAAGGGTCTCTTATGAAGAAAACCTTCATGTTTGAATTCTATCATTTGCTAGAGGAGACATAAAGAACAATAGATAGAGAGAGTGAGACAAAGTAAGGGGGCAAGGAAAAAGAGCAAGTCAGAGGAGGAAACAGAGTGCACAGGACCAATAACATCACCCATATCAGTGAACAATTTAATTTTGGGTTGGATACCAATAACATAATAGGTTTTCTAGGATGTAAAAGAGCAAATATTTAACTTGAGATGGTGATCCTCTGTTTTAGTTTGTTGTTTTTGTCTCATAGACATCCATTTGCTGTTTCTCCTAAGACCTAGGATAGGGAGTTTAAGATTTCTTAAGTTCTATTCATCTGAGCAATGTTCCCTGATATAACAGCAATCTCTTCAGCAAGAAAAAACACACAAATACACAATATAAAATTATATCTATTGTGGTTTTTTTTTGCTTTGTTTTTGAGATAAGGTTTATCTATGTAGATTTGGTTGTTGTAGAACTGGCTTTGTTAGACCAGGCTGACCTCAAATTAATAGAAATATCCTGCCTCTGCCTCCCATCCAAAATGTGATCAACAAAATGAAATTAATAAATTCAAAAGGCATTTTTAGTTTATGAATTGAAAATATGAATTTCTGATTCTATAATTTTGTATGTACTCAAGCTAAATATTTACTATCAATCCTTGATAATTGATATTATTGAGAACACTACTTTTTCAGGAAATATAACTACAAGTGTCAAAGAAGTTAGTAGATTGTATCACCCTGTTAAAAATTAATACATATATCTTCTATGTAAATTTAATATAAATTGCTGATGAATTATAAATCAAATCATGTAAAAATCCACCATCCTCAGGATAATGCCTAACCCAAGTGTATTTTGGCAACCTGTGGTCTATAAGAGGGGAATTCAAAGATGTAGATTGAAAACTTTGGGAAATTAACACAGCTACAGAGTTTTCTTTTGTGATTGGAGTATATCTGCAAAATGATAGGTAGTTCCTACCTGGTGAGTCTTCATCCATTTCCTCCATTGACATCATCTGCATATCTTGTCAGTAAAATATCATATCACAAGTTTTATTTCAGATTCATTACCCAGAGAACCTTGCATGAGAGAGTGAGCATCACCACGGTGTTCACATGATTTCTTAGTCACGTTTGCTTGTAAAAATGAAACATGTGAAAGCATCAAATACATTTACAAACTGCACATTAAATGTTCAGAAACTTATTTCCAGCAATATTAAGTTCCACATCTTAATATAGGTACTTTTTATACGGAAATTTTTTATCTCAATATACACGTGTCCTCTCTCATTCCTTCTTTCCATCCTTTTCATCCTTATGCATGCTTTCTCTCTTTATTGCATTGTTTCTTCTATTTCTTTTGTAAACTACTGTGGTAGTTATTTGTTATTCATTTAACGATATGGAAAGCGAAGACATGAAAAGCAATTACATAATACTTCAAAGTAGCTCATTATTCTATTCTTTTGTGACCAAAAAAACAGTAACACTTGAAATGTTTATAAGTCAGTTCTTTCTAATTAAAAAAGGGAGAAAAATAATAATCATGTTTTATCATTACTCTTTTGAGTAGAAATAGAATTGCCAAACCTAATAAAGGATATTTGAACAGAAACCTAGAAAGAGATTTAAGGACATACAAGTTTCTTTGGAAAGATTGTTTCAGTAGATAAGAATATATGTAATGGCCATCTGTGAGGAAAGATTTTTGTATTTCTAGGGAATATCAAGTGTTTTTTTTAGGTTGGAATATATCTAAAAACAATAATTTTAGATGAGCTCAAATACATGTGTTAATAGTGAAGATTTTAATATTTAAGATAGGGGGATGTTCAGAGAATTATGGCTCAGTAGTTAAAAGATTTGTCACTGAGCCTGGTGACTAGAGTGTACTACCAGAAGCCTCAGGGTAGAAAAAGAGAAAAAATCCCACTTAGTTGTCTTCTGATATCGGACATCTATTTTATTTCCATGTTACACACACACACGCACACACACACATACACACATATTTGGGTGCACTTAAACTCACATGTACACTAAATAAATGTAATACAAATGTAAAAATGTTTAGGTCACTCTATGTACTTTTATCCTGTGTGAAATATAATACCATAGAAATAAAATGAATCAAAGGCTGATGCTATATACACTGTGATATAAAACACATACAATATAGCAAAAACACAGTATGTCCTTTTTATCTTAAATATTACTGAGAATTCAAATCTGAACCTATTTATATACTAACAAATGAAATTTACATTTCATTGTCCAATTAGATTCTGCTTGATGTATGTTGAATTTATTTTTCAAAATGCTAATTGAATTTTAATTTATCTCTAAATTTTGGTTATGTTTTACTTATGAAGTCACTAGGTTTTCAATGTTAAAAACTCTATTCTCCTAGCTCAAATACGTCATGAAGTCTAACAAATGATAGTATTCTAAACATACTAAGTTTCAAAACCTTCATAATAAAACTAAGTTCTATTAGAGTGGTTCTCAACTTTCCTGACGCTGTGATTCTTTAATACAGTTCCTCATATTGGGGTGACCCTCAACCATTCAATTATTTTAACCATAAAATTATTTTCATTGCTTCATTACAGTAATTTTGCTACTGTTATGAATTGCAGTGTAAATATCTGTCTTTTCTGATCGTAGTAGGGGACCTTTGTGATACTTTCCTTCAACCTGCCACAGGGTTACAGCTCACAAGTTGAGAAACACTCCTTTAGAATATTTTTTCAAAGAAAAATTAAAATTGTCCATTCCTAATTTCTTTTGTATTATTAGCCAAATATTTTAAATTATCCAAATGTGCACACCTTGAATCTAATCCCGAGAATTATTGGCAACAATTTTCTACCCTGCTTTGGTTGAAGTGATAATGATTACATCAGTTTCATTAAGTAGACTGCCTATTAAATGTGGACAGGAAGTACCCATGCCTGCTCGGGGTTGGAAAGAAATCTAATAGGAGGGAAAAGATAAAAACTGGCTGACTACACATAGATAATTTATTTCTTAGCTGGTAGGCATGCAAGATTTTCCAAATTGCTGATATATCTCATAATATCACAATAATTAAAGTCTAGAATTGCTAATATGCCCTAAGGAACAAGAATTAGGTGACTAGAGATTGATCTTAAAATACCCTACCTAAGACTGCAAAATACAAATATACTATGAAATGGTATCTTTACCCCAAAGCATGCAGCACTAATAGCCCATTTCATGAATTTCAGATTTTTCATCTAAAAAGAAATACAAAGCATGCATAGGTAGACTATCTAGAGGAAAACAATCAATTTTAAAATTGAATACTACAAGCAATCTTCAGGCTGAGGAATTCAGTAAAAGAATAGAAATGATACCTCATAATCTATAGGATTATTTTTTAATAAAAGGTGCTGGAATACCCATGCTTATTGGTCTGATTTGACTTATAAGGGATTTCAAACGACACATAAACACTTGAACTCACTGAACACTTTGTGGCTAATTTTCACTATCAAGCTTTAATTTAATAATAATGATTGTTAATACCTTTTGAGACCAGTGCTGTACCACCTTCCACTAAAGTCTAGAGAGAATCACCAACATTGCCTAAGTTCGTGTCCTTTGTAAATTCCTTGCCTAAGAATCCAAAAACAGATTTAGTTTGATTGTAAACTGTAGATAATCAGGGCAGGGAGATTACAGAGTTGGTCGATGCAGTGCCAGGAAGCCAAATGGTCAGAGTTCATTCCTACAGAATAAGTCCACTGAAGATTCTATTTACAGATATGAAGTGAGCTTTTGGAAGACACTTGTTTGTAACGTGAACCAGAAATAGAGGATAATAACGAACACTGAAGTAACCCTGAAGTAAGAAGTCTGATTTGAAATGTTCTGAAGCTGTGTGATATAGTTTAAAAAAATTTAAAAGCTATGTTGCAGGATATAAGGTCTGTGAAAACTGAAAACCTTCTTCTCCTGAAGAGTTTACACTCATGTTTTGCAGCTCTGCTAAAAAGAGGTGAAAAAGAACTAAACCCGGACCTTGAGTTAAATATTAAAGAGATGGATTATCTTTACTTATTTTTCCTTTTTAATCATTGTATCTGTGATGAATTGATAAACACGTTTACTTCAAATGAGGCTAGCTTCAGGACTAGTTTTAATGTTTCCTTCCCAGTGTAATGGAACGTCCGTCTATCATTCTAAATCGTACTTTGTAAGAAAATTTGAGCCTTATAAGAATTTTTCACCAACACCAAGGCAATGCTGATAAGAAAGCTATCTATTTAACTATTATTTATTTATTTCCTTATTCATTTATATTTTTGAGTAACTGAAAATAATACCTAAATCACTATGTACAGTAGGCATTTCTTTACCACCGAGTTCCTCCCTAACCCTCATTATTAAATCTCTTAAGCTAAGATCAGAATTCATAAAACACTGATTTTTCTTTTAACCTATACTTTTCATCAACAGATGCATACAATCATTGTATAAAATTGGTAATATATAACTGAACCACTATATGTTTGAAACACAATGTCAACTTCATACAAAGGAATTTAGACACCTAGAAACTTAACAATGAGATAGGAACATGGCTGTCATTCTAAATATTCACTGTTAAAATATTTAAGTTTAGGTCTAATGAAAGCTTATTATCCACATTACTGACAATTTCTCATTATACCATTTATTTTTTATTTTTAACAAGATATATAGTTGGAATTATGCACATAAATCTGTTTTTGGTGTAATTTATTGACCCTTTAAGAAGTTAAGTCTTCTTTGATCCTAGAATGTAGACGACATGCCTTGAATCCTACTAGTCTAAAGGAGGAAAAAGAGTAAAGATTAGTTATCAGTGACTGAACCAAAGAGCCTTGTATAAAATCACAGGAACTGTGCATTCTAAAAAGGTACATAATTGTACAGCATATTGCATAGAATATTTAAATAGAGTCCAGAGGTCAAAAAGTAAAAGCAAACCAATTACACTAAGTAACCACTGAGTTGTTTTTCATTGTCTAATTGAAAAGACATCACAAGGAATCAGAAAGGCTTACATTGAAAGACCTTTTCGTTTCTATTTGACCTTAAGCCAATGTTATTTCAATGCAGTAAGTTATGAAATCAAGATAGAACTTTTCCACAAACTTAAATTCTTAATTGTGCACATACTTCTATCCATCCCACATCATCTATATGTTATATAAGCATGTTTCAACTGTTAGCTAATGAGAGCCATTTATACAAAATATGAACAATGTAAATTTAATTCTAAATTTAGTTCAATACCTATATGTGTTCAATCAGTACTGTTGATGACACATTTAGATAATTAAACAAAATCAGGAAATTTTGGTCTAAGTACTTTATTTTTCCCATTTAATTATTTTTCTTATTTATATATACATTTATATTATTACACATATATAAAATAAAATACATACAGCAAGAAGAACCACAAAACAATCAGGAATTATATAAATGTCACATTCACAGTATTTTGGCTACTTGCATTTGCAACCTTGAAGAAAACATCTTTCCTATCTTTGTGAGTCTAATTTTCTTAATATAAATCCATATCTGTCATAGTTCATCTCTATCTACTTAAAACATCTATCTAGACCTAAAAATATCTTACCCGCTAAACAAATAAACTTAATTGTAAAATTAAGCTATCTGGTCTTCAACCCCATCAGTGACCTGAGAAAGAATAAAACTTAATTACCTGAGTAAACAGGAAGTGCACTTTGGCAGCTTTCAAAATGAAAAACTGGCAGAGAGAGTTTGCTTCCTGACTCCCAAAACTCTCTATAAGGTTAAACCATCATCTTTAGCCTTCTGGCCAGGTATATCTGACAGAAATATTTGTGAGGCAGGAACAACTGAGGGCTTGCTTACCCTGTCTTGGCAGAGTTTGGCTGTCAACTCTGCCTCAATCCAAGCTCGCCCATTTTAGGGAAGATTTCCGTTTATGGCAGAAATGAGGACATTTTGCCCAGTGGCTGGTTTGCCACATATGAAGCCATCTCCATTAGGAGGTTCTTTGATGCTCATTATCGTCTTTGAGGTAGGCTGGAATCTGCCAGGAGTTAACCTGTCTTGTTGCCAAAACATCTTTTAAAAAACAACAAAAACAAACAAACAATTCTAAATGCCGTATTCTATAGTTCTCTGAGGCATTTGAAGACCTTGTCTAACTCTTTTATATTATCTCTTTTGAGAATCATATCTATGTGTTAAACCTGGGCTGAGGTCAGATATTAGGGGTGGAGGGCTACACTTTCTGAGGATGAGGGGAGGGAGGGAGAGGGACTGAAGGAGAGAAGGAGGGTGGGATCAGAAGGTGATGAGAGAGGAGACTACAATTGGCGTTGGGAAGAATTCAAACTACAGAAAACACAGATAATTTATATTGCTAATCCCATTACATGGGAATAGCTCTGAGACTGCCTGAAACATGAATATCTATGTATAGACTATGCTTCTTTTTTAAATAACTTATTAATTTATTCATATTACATCTAAATTGTTAGCCTATCCCTTGTATCCTCCCATTCCTCCCTCCCTCCCACTTTTTCTCTACTCCCCTCCCCTATGACTGTGACTGAGGGGGACCTCCTCCCTCTGTCTATGCTCATAGGGTATAAAGTCTCTTCTTGGTAGCCTGCTATCCTTCCTCTGAGTGCCACCAGGGGACATGGTCAAAAATGGGACACCAGAGTTCATGTGAAATTCAATAGACTATGCTTCTTATTGGTCACAGAATCTCTTTAACTTACTATTAGATGTCATTCTTTGGATGGCATAAATGAAGATTTGCAGATGCCTTTCTTCTGCTCATACAAAGAGCACAGAACCAGCTTTAATTCTTCTGTGTATCCCACACAGCTCTTACATTTTATAATTTTAGGACTTTATAATGCTTGTGAGAAATTATACGGTTTCAGAATAAAAAAACTAGACACTGTTGGTGGATCAGAGTTGACAAGATTCATTCCTCTCAGCATGCTGGTCACTGACATCCTGAAAACTTCATGTTCCAGCACCAAGCACTTCGGTTGCTGTTCCTCATCAGAACAGGACAGCTTTGAAATGAGCTTCAAATCCCAATGTTACAGCATTTCAGACTGTCCCACACAGTACTTCTATCAAGCATGGAATTTCTCAACATTTACAAACAAGACCACAAATACTATTCCTGGTTTGTTTAACCATTTTCCCTAATTTTATTTGGGCCCCTATAAAGGTATTATTCATCCCAAATCAGCAGGAAGAAACCTTAAGAGAATGATACCCCATTTCCCCTAAGGTAGCTTGAGTAGGTTTTCAATGGTTCTTTTGGGCTACAGATGATTAGTTTTAGTGGGGGTTGATTATAAGTTTTTATTGGTCTTCAGAGAGAAAATGAGGTTGGACTCAAGGATATCTCTTTTTTCCTTTATCTTTCTTTTGTAAGTATAGAGATCGGGATTGAAAAGAAAGAAGGGGTAATATAGAAATATAGAGAGATGGTAGGACAAAATGTGGATTATTGAATCTACTCCTCAACTTAAAGCCTTAATTGTTACTCTCAAATGAGGCCATTTTAATTCATTAGTAGATTTTTTATATTGGTGCAAAATAAGTTTAAAATTTATAGATTGGTATAGAATTCAAACTTAGGATTATTCTTTACACACATTATATATATATATATATATATATATATATATATATATATATATATATATATATTTCTACTGTAATATGAACCATTGTACCTATGTAACTAAATTATAATACATTGTAATACAGGTTTACTTCCAACACTTTGAAAGTGCTGTCCAGGCTATTTAGGATAATTAAGTAATACAAACTACTTTTTAGTTGATCAAATCATGGTCATGTCAATTACTAGTCTGTTTTCATTCATTCATTGCTCTTGGTGAACAACTGAGAATATTTAATGAGTAAAATCAAGTCTCTGCTTACAGATTAATTATTTCTTAAGATGTACAGCATTCTTGAAAACCAATGATACTATTTTATACTCTTAGTAATATGTCTTTTCTATGTTGAGTATGTTCAATGACATTATATAGAAACTACTAAAATAGCATATGGCAAGAAAAGAGGAAAGAAATTTTCCTTTAAGAACCTATTCAGGGGACCAAACCTCTGCTTTGCCCTTGTGTGATCCATTCTTTTCAGCACCGGGACAGCCCTTGAAATACAGACATAGAGATCAAGAGGCACCACGCATGGCTTCATCAAAAGCAGCATGTGTTCAAACCCAGCTTCTCCCCAGACCTCAATTCATTGCCTTTATGAGACTCTAACTTTCAAATTGGCTTTTAAAAGACCATTCCGTCTTTGGAAAATGGAATAGGGCATAAAGGAGCAGTTTCTGCTGCTCCACTTCTTTGTGTCCCTGATTCTATGTAGGCTTGAGCACAGACCAAAAGATATTGGCTTGTGTGGAGTCTGGCTGCAGAGAGAAAATGACCTCCTAGGCTCTAAGCAATGAACCTCTCATCACACACACACACACACACACACACACACACACACACACACTCACACCCTGTGCCCATTGTGTTCTCTCGTTGTTTCCAAAATAATTCCATGAGGCCCTATTAAGACTTTGCTTAATCAGAGAAAATATCAAAGCGTTTAATTGTTTGCAATTCTTCTGAAGTTGCAGAAACCAACAGCCAATTAGTACCTAAACTTCTCTTTTTCAGATGAGAAGCTAATCTCCTCTAACTAGAAACTTTTCCTATGCATTTTTTCTTGGAAACACAGTTTGCAACCCAAATTACATTCTGAATACAATGAAACAGAATATGAAATGATATTTTTCTGCAAACTATCATCTTTTCTGGTTCATTTTCAAGATCTTTGATATTTACATATGACCTTTCCATTTTTATTAACAGTTTATTGGATTTTTGCATCCCAGCTAGCAGAAAAGAAAGGTAATTTACAGAAAGATTTGACAGTTATACACACAGCTATAAACTTCAGTCCATTAACTTATTTCTCATGTAACCTTTAGTCAATTCTACCAAAACATCCATATAAGCATATGCTTTTCTCTCTTATGTAAAAAGGCTCTCATTACAAAACCCAAATTGTAGAATGTCAAATGCAAGGAAACCCATTTTATCCTGCCTCCTTATGGCTCACAGATGCTTGCAGGGCTTTGAGATGTTCATGGCTCTTTTTAAGGCATATGAGTAAAATTCACAGATATTTAAGTATTCCTTGGATTTCTACTAAATATGAGTGTACATGTGGTAAATATCTCTTACACTTTGTTAAAGTATAATTATTTGAGAGTGGTAACACAGTCTTATCTATTTAAATTGAAATTATGGATTATAATAACTCCATAGATTTATTGTATTGGCTTTTTTCAAGGCATAATGCTATGCTATACTAAACACCATAAAATGATTTTTTAAAAAGTGTACATCAAGGACTATCTTTTCATGTTAGTTTCCAAATGCTTAAGAAAAGAAAGGAAAGACAGAAATCAGAAAGGTTGATATTGTACTGAATAGCAAAGTAATTGTACATAACAATGAAGTGTGATAAAATTTTAACAGAGCTAAGATACAGCTTTTGAATATTTTCATCTTAACAAATGAAAAATATTTAAGAAGATACGTATGTAAGTCTTATTCTGTACATTGTACAATGCACACATATACTACTGGATGCTGCGTTGATAACTCCTTTGGAAACACACTTACATTGTAAACACTAAGACTTCAACTCAATCTCAAGAATACCCATTCTAAAAACAAGGAATGGCAACTCACAATTGCAATTTCACTGTGTGGAGTTAAAGGGAGGAAGTAAAGGTGGGGGGCAGATAGCTAGATATAGAAAAGTAGATAGATTAATTAATGATATATATTTATATAGATGGATAGATAGATAGATACACAAACAAATATAATAATTATTTAACATAAAGAAAGGTATATGAAAATTTACTTACCTTTAAAAACCTGTAATTCTCTACCCAACCGAGTATAACCTCTAAACTGTGGGTGGGCCTGAAAGTTAATTATAGACCTCCACAAGAAAGGCAACTGAATCATTTCAGGAGTCCAAGCAACAAACACAGTGTTCCAAGGTGGAGGAACATCTGTAAAGGACAATCAAATTTATTTGTCCTTTCACTACCCCATGATGTGTATAGATTTGTGCTTGCTTATTCACATTGGCACTTGCAAACTGATACACAGGTACATGTATGCATCACACACACACACACACACACACACACACACACACACACACACACAATACTTTGGGCAGACAATACAAAGATGTGCCTGTAAAAATACATCTCTGAGTAGCTTCCTGAAAAATCTGATATACATAAAAGTAAAACTTGGTTACAAACAAATGGAAATTTATATGATTAGGGTTCTACAGAGAATAGGTTTTTGTAAACTTTAATGTTGATACTTAGTGGCAATCCAAACACTTGTATATCAGAGTGTTTGGAAAGAGAAGCGGTGTTTCTGGAGAATCAGACTACAAGAACAATGTACTTTTTAATAAAACCTTATTTCTTTACTTACAAAATAACCTTAACTTTTGGGGATTCTCTAATATAACCATAAACCAAATATGTTTTCATATATATCACTTACTTCACGTTTACATATCCTTTCTTTAATAAAAATAAACAAAACTATATAATCATTTGAACTATTTCATAAGCATTTGTCAACTTGAAGAAGTTAACAAGTAAAATCTATTAATGAAACTTAAAAATTCATAATGAGGTAGATAGATTAGGAACTCATTCACGATTCAAAAAATATTAGTGATTTTGCTATTTTGGTATATTTATGCATGATCAGTATGGAGAGTGGTTAATATATGTGAAAATTAATTAAATTCCAACAGGAAATGAAATGCAAACATTTGGGAAGCACTCAAGAAAACATTCTTATTTAAGAAACAGTATGTTTTTATCTTATCTAATATTATATTATTATTATTATTATTATTATTATTATTATTATTATTATTATTATTATTTTTAGATGCATCTTTGTAATCTAAAACGAAAGAAAGATTAGGGTAGTTGGGGAACTGGGGAAGAGCTGGGAAAATTATAATCAAATTTATCATTCTAAAATAAGTTCTATTTCAATAAAAAGGAATTTTAAAAAGATGTAAAATAGTACTTTTGAGCATAGTCCTCGATTGTACATTAACTAGTAGTGTTGGGTAACCTGCAAACAGAAATAAGAGAAATTTCCTCAATGATAGTTTATTTCGATCTCATCACATTTGTTTGCATCATCTTAAGGAAATGGAAAAGTTTACATTGCCATCTGGTGTTAACTAGGGGAACAGTTTTCTTTAAGCAGCATTTTCTAGGGTTTTTTTTTAAGCAGGAAACTCTGGATGCTTTTCTTAATAGGAAAATAAAATAAGATATAAAAGTAGCAGAATCTGACCATATATTAATTATTTGTATTTACCTTTACACCGTTATCTTTCTTTAGGTTATATAATTATTATATTTGTTCATGTTTGTTTCTATCTTTCTTTATCATCTATCTATCTGTCTATCTATCATCTATCTATCTATCATCTATGGATCTATGGATATATTATATATCTAACTACTTACCTACCTATCATTTATTTATCTATATATCAATGTATATATTTGATACCTATTATAATTAGCAGTACAGAATAATAAGAAACAAGTCTAAAAATTCTTTATTAGTTCACTATAAATCTTTCATAAAATTAATGATTTCAAGGTGTTTTCCTTCAAACCTCACAGTCTCATTTAAAATGTCATTGCTTCCACAGTGATTTATAATGTAAACTCAATGAAAGGGGTCATAGACGTCTATAAACTTGGCTCTTTGTATATCCATGCATTAAAACCCCAGATAACAACTAGGATGGAATACCTTAAAGTCACGAGCACCGTGCTTTCTCCATCACCCAATTCTCTTGATTTTTTGCATGTTATAGTGATAAAATAAATATTATCTATGTTCATGAGTCATTGAAATTTCACTCATTTTTCTTTTCCTAACGTCATAGTCTATTGATTTTTCTCAAACATGTCATTCTTTGCTCAGTCTATATTTTCTATATCAAGGAAGTTGTTTTCTTACTCCTTGTTCTTTTTTCCCTTCTTTAGTCATTTACGAACCAGCACTCTGTCTTCAGTCACTTCCTTATGTTCAATATCAGTAATGGTTAAAAATTTTAAATATATAATCATGAGCAACACAACTTCTAGAGTATTTTAAAGTTAGTTCACTAATTTCTAATATTTTGACAGTGACTACTACAAAATGACACTTTTCATAACTTTGAAATGATGAAATATCAAAATCATGATATTGCATGTTGCAAAATATTTAACACTCATAATATTATTTCATCTTAAATAGTCTAATAAAATTATCTTGTCTATAATTATTTGATTTTGTCCTTCCAGTTAGAGAAGCTATTTATTTACTATTTGTGATTAATTGTACATCAACACATATGCTATACATTGTTTCTTGGTAAAGCGAATTTTTGAATACAGTAGGAAATAGACGAATGGTTTATGTTTTGAAGTTATCATATCACTCTGAAGCGGCCTCTGAACAGTTACTCTGTGAACATAGACTGAATGTGGCTCTCAGATTCAGCTTTCTCTTATTAGGCTAACAGAACCTGGAGTTATTTGGTGGATTGTGGTCTGGTACTTATAACTGATGATGGAAACAAAATAAAGTGTTTCTTTAACTACCAAGGCCCATGTCATATATTTACAGTTAGCATTATATATAGCTATCATAACATTTAGTCCTGATTGAGTATAGTCTCTAATGAGTCGATAGTAAATTATGGGAGTTCTGAAAATACACAGAAACGTACATGCTTAATTTTTTCCATACATCTATAGACCAGTCATACAAACTATCAAATCTTAAACACCTAGCAAAAGATGAAAAATAACGTTCAAATGATTGTTTATTTCATGGGCCAAATACAATTAAACGAATGCCTGCATGAATGAGAAATGTTTTTTAAAAATCCCTAGAGTGCTACTCTCTAAATTATGTTTTGACTGAAGCAATGGCACAACAAACAAGTGATTATATCATGACATGGGTCGCACACAGGAAAAGTCAAATCCTGTGGGCTATACCCATAATAAAGACTCGGGAAAGCTGATGAGAACTTCATATTTCCAAAGTAACTTCAGCAAAGGGTGGATGTGTTTACCCAGTTTTGCTCACAGACACTTGCAGTGAAATGCAAAGAGAAGTTACTACTTGCCTATCCTTCAAAGACCTTTCAAGCTTAGGAAAGCAGGGATCCAGGCTGGAAGCATTTGGTGTTGTAATGGTGTATAGTTTGGGACAGAGCAGGAGAAAAACATGACTGGAAACTAGTCAGTTATGTATACTTGAAGAAAATGCAATGTATACATACAGTATGACAAATTATTTCTCATCCTGTGTCAATGCCAATTTATCGTGAGCTTTTATGTATATGAATGGTATATGAATATATATACCACATGCATATAGCTATATGCATATTCATATTATTCATATGTTATATGAATAACAATGGAAGATAAAAGTGTAAGTTCAAGAAAATTTTTGAGACACTGACATTTTGAAGTTATCTAAAAAGGAAGATTAAATGCTAATGATGAAATATGTATCATAATTTACTTTAATGCCATACACACTGTAAAACTTTTTATTCAAAGGAAGCACTAATAATGAGAAAACAAGACTAGTGTTGGCTATAAATTTTTCATTTAATTCATGAAAAGCACGCATGCAACCTTGTTAACATTAAGGTTCTATGTGGATGTGAAAAATAGTCATAAGGCAGTACAAATTGCATACATATGCTATAAAAAAAGAAGAATATAGCTCATTGTCCTTTTCAAATGATAAAATATCTGTCCCTCAGGAGAAGAATTCAAATATATCAATGATTAAGTACCATTTCCCCTGCAGTTCCATTCTGATTGTGAATATGAGGGTGACAAGTGACAACACTTGAGACCTAGAGAGTGTTTCACTGTATGTTTGGAGTAGGAACAGGGTCCCAAAACAGTTCATATCCATGTTGAATCTTAAAGCTGCAGAGTGTACTTGAAATTCCCATTATCTATTATCTGAAGAACACAAACAGCTATCTATAAAGTTTGGCTCATTTTAAACTTTTCATCACTCTTCTCTAATCCATCTTTGCTGAGATAATTTAAGCTTAAGTTACACATCCAAGAAGGGACTTTCACATTCTTGTACCCACTGAGCGAATGCTCATGTATAATCACCCTAATGCCTATGGACATTTTAAAGGCATTATTGTACTGAATATTGCATACTAGATCATAATTCTGCAGTGTGTTGCAAAGCTATAGCACCTTTGAAATTGGATTCACGGGTCACTAAAATCCATTATCTAAAGATTAGCTATTTCTGTCGTAGATCAGCACTTTATAGATGAGGATATGCTATCAATTTAGACAAAATAAATGTATTCAAAATAACAGAACATTGCAAACCTTGAAGAAAACAGGATTGGTGCTTTGAGAAATGTTGTCCTCCAAAATATGTTTTTAGTGGCTTCCCTTTTCTTTCTTTCTTTTATCTTTCTTTTCTTTTCTTTTCTTTTCTTTCTTCACCCTATATTTTTCATGACCCTATCCATGTCATCTTCAATAGAATTAATTATATTTTTGTTAAATTTGCAAGCATCATTTTTGACATACATCCTGCATTTTCCTCACTCAGAGTTCTCCATATTCATTGTTCATGATCTGCTTTTCTTCTTCACAGTCTTCATCCTGGAAAATCAGCTCCCAAATTTCAATTTGGTAAGTAATGGTTTGATTTATATCTTAATCTTAATGAATTCTTCTTTGACACTCCTCTAAACAATGTTATCTAGACCTCTGAAATTCAAAACTATGGCAAAATACCCCTTTGAAAATGCGCACATCATGAAATCTTGGGTAAGTATAATTAAGGCAGATATTATGATGTGCTACTAAAAATTATGTCTGTGTATAAATGGAGTGATCACAAAGGCCACAAAGAAATAATGCAGTCTTTCTTTCACAGAGACACTTTCTGTGCTGTATGAGTTTGGTTTCATGCTGATTAGCTGAGAGAGATAAGGATTTCAAATTGAGCTAATTGATTTGGATTAAACAATGACTGAGCCTAAGGTTAAGTGTGCATTTTCGTCTGTGCGGAAGAACGTACAGAAATTTTTATTGGTAGTTAGGACCCAATGGACTCATTGAAGCTCTTGATATTCCACAAGAGCCCATTTCATACTAGATAATGATACAAAAAAGGTGAGAGTGCGCTTTGAAGTTTTAGCAGAATTACTCAGAAGGAACAGCTTTATTCTAGGCTTGATATTAGAAACATGAGGGAGAGTTAAGATAGTTAGACAAGGCATGGCAAATGTATTTCTATTTTATTATTTCAAGTTATTCTTGTTGTCGTTGTTACTGTTGGTTTTATGCTAACTTCATCTATATGGTGAATGTGTACAAGGAGCATGCACACTAACATGCTGTCGCATACACATGCAGATCACATAACAACCTTGGAATTCACATCTTTTCTTCCCGTGGGTACCAGGAACTGAACTCAAATCATCAGGCTTGTAGAAAAATGGAACTACCTGTTGAGGCGCTTTGCTAACTATTGCTTTATTCATAGCTTTTTTGATAAATTGTGCTTCAGCTTTCAAGAGCACAGCAAACGTAATCACCAGGCAAAAAGATCTGCCGTGGTTGAGAGTATAGGTCAATAATTGGTATGCATTTAGGCTTCTTCTAGAAAGAAACACAGAAGGGACGCAGGAGGTTTAAGTCACATGTACCTTCCTTTTCATTTAGAAACCCTTTCCAGAACAGATAAAATGAGAAAACCATCTCATTCTAGAAACCCTCTTCTTGGATCTCTTTGTTTTTCTTGAAATACAATAAAAATAGTATCTAATCTCCCTCAAACACCTTTCCTTGCTTGTCTAAAAAGAATATGTAAGGAATCACATATATTTTGTATCACTGGGACTTTTTTATACATGAATCCAGAGTGAATTGGGCAGGAATAGAAAACTTTGTGTAAATTTTCTTCTATATATGAGGTGACATACCTAGTTATAACTACTTATTTCTATCCTTACCTCAATACTATAAGCCTTGGTGTAAAGGGCTACCTATTGAAAATAACAAATTTCTTACTTCCAGTGAACTATTTGGTTGAATTCCGAATATACACTTACTTTTGTTGTATTCTTTTCTACAATTGTTCTATTGTTTATGCTCAGCCTTAACCTCGCCTCACTCTCTGACTTTACTAATGTTCCTGTATCACATTCTATAAAAGGAACATTTATTCACCTGTTTCAGTTGTTGTCTGGGGGGCTTACTGCCTCTGTGTGCTAACCTAAGCTGGGTCCTGGAAGCTTCTAGGCTCCATACACTCTAACCTAGGCCTATAATACTTTCAGCCTTTAAGACTTACTGTTTAATAAGCACACCCTTTCTTGTTCTTTCTGAGTTCATAGCTGGGTGATGTATCTCAGCTGTTCTGGCTCAAACTCCTCTCCCATCCAAATCTCTGGCTTTTCTCTCAGCCTCTGCATTGCTCTGTTTGTCCTCAAAATAACTTCAGCATTTGTTTCCTATCTTTGGCTCCTCATTCTCTGGAAGTTCTGACTTTATCTGTGTCTAGCTTGTCCTGCCATTCAACCTCTCTCTGTAAAACTGTTCATGTAAAACTGTCTCTATCTCTCTGTGTTGCTCCTTAAGTCACTTCCCTTTCCCCTCTGTTCTGGTGAGAGTTGAGCATGTCCTTTTCTGTCAAGTCTTTCTCTGACTTATCACTTTTCTGCCACTCAGTTGAACATCACTTTTAAACATGGGTGCTTCATTCTACAAACTATTTGGACCTTCATTGTTTGGGATTAAAGGCATGTCCACCATGCCTGTACCTAGGCTTTTCTTTATCTGAAACTTTGTCAGTGTCAGGCTATTCTTGAACTCAGACCTGCTCGCTCCAGTCTCCTGATTGTAGGTACATTTGTTTTCCAACTGGATCATACAGACCTAGAAGGTCTTTGGATGTGATTAATTGCCAGACCAGCCATGTTCTGAATTAAAATTCTTCTACAATTTTCTTTCTTTAGATCATTCATCTTTTGAGAATCCGCAATTTTTGAAAAGTATTATGTTCAAATCAATGCTTTTCTTTTTTTAAACACCTCTTTTGTCTTAGTAACCTATATTATATACAGAATCAAAATTGTCACTGGTAATCAAAGTATGTCTTCCATTAAACAAAGCCATCTGCCTCAAGGAAACACTATGAATGGTAAGACATGTAATAATAAGTATGATAGATGTCATCTAATCACATTTAAGTTTCACATATAAAACTTGAGGCACAGAGAAATATGATAATTCCTAATAGCTTGATTATTTACTGACATTGTCTAGATAAGTATGTATTGGCAATAATTGCCAATTGCAACTAATTTGGATAAACTAATAGGTATAACTTCCTATGTGTATGTGTCTCTCTGTGTGTATATATGTTTTATTTCAATTCTAAATTTTCTCTAAACTCTTAAAACTCAAAAAAAAAAAAAATACAATCTTGTGTACATCGTAATTCCCACAAGAAAATTCATGTATTAAATACAATGAATTTACTTTTGACAAAACGTATGCAAGCTCACATTTCTCTGGTTTGATCAATTATATTTTAGTGTAATTTTAAAATACTTTTTACACATAGAATCATGAACTAAACTGAAGATCACAGGAAGTCTTGGTTCTATCAACCATCACAGTATCCCTACATTAATTTCACCTCAATTCATCCCCTACACAGATCATTTCAGATTTCTTGTTGTGGTGCTACATATCCAGCAAATGTACAGAAATCTATAAAATTTATGCATAAAGTTTTGTTTGCAATACAGTTTCTGCTACAAAGTGACAGCTTTATGTTGGACAACAGTATTACTTGTTAGGATCTCTAAATCTTAATGTTGTTGGAATTATTTTCTTGTTAACTTTTTAAGAGGAATGGTGGATGGTTTACAAAGGCACTACTAATCATTAGTTAATTTGCTCATTGAAATGACTTTATATGCATGAATTATGCTAACTTCTCCTTGCTATGCTATATTACAAAACAGATAGTAAGAATATGCCTAATATAAATGCTGGTGTTGCAATTCTAGTGTTGAAAATTTCCAAATAAGTCTAATTTCTGACAAAAAAGAAGTTATATTTCTAAATATATGTAACATAACTCAAGTAAGTTAATAAATATATAATTAAAATAATCAACATTTGTTAAACAGAACTTAACACTTTTTGATCAGGATACTTTTAAAATATATGTCTATATGTTCAGTACTCTATCACTGACATTGCTGTTCAAAATTAGTATCAGCTGATAAGGATAAATTAAGCATAGACCTTTTATATTCCTAATTACTGATAGGTACTAGAGGAATATTTAATAAAGGAGAACACATCATAGCACCAGCATTTCCTGCCAGGTACTGCTAAACTAATTTTCCACTAATAATAGAATCTCTTTTCACAAAGGTACAAAATGCCAAGGGCATATTCATCAAGCAAGAGCTGCACATGATTCCCCAAGTCAATTAGATTTAGTCACTCAGATGATCTAGACACACAACTATACAAAAGAATTTGTTTTCAAGTGCATTGCCCGAAAGGGGCATTTCCACCCTGGATATGGGTTGCATCTCATGGTATATTAACATAACAGAATAAAAGGAACAGGATAAAGTTTGCAATTTGTGTACAATTTGTATTGTGTAAATAGGATAAAGTCTTACAATTATCTTTCTCACCTGGTTCTCCACAAGGAAATGAATGGCTCTGCCAAATGCTCTTAAGTCCAGGAGGGATGACATTAATTCAAGCGCAGAAACATGTAGTCAAGCAAGTGTGAGATGAATTCTCTGAAGTCATCTGAAAATGAATATTTTCATATTTAAAGTTTCTTTTAAAATATGGTATGTGCTTAGAGTGACAACAATCTAACAAGTGGCCTCCTTCTATAATTCCTTAAAATTGTTTCTTAGACATTAATTTGTGTGTATATTCCTAAGATTTTCAAACTAGGAAATCAGATCAGGATAGATTTTTCATGTTGCCATAGACTATATAGTTTAAACCAAACTGTCTCAAACTTTTGTTGTACGTTTTCATCAGACACTCTTTAGTGCTTATGTCCAGCTATTTCACAAAAATGCTCTTGTTAATGTCTTGAATTTCTGTTTTTATTTATTTATTTAATTAATTTTGACCTTTAAAATATTTTCTCTCTCATATATTATATCTTGACGAAAATTTCTCCTTCCTCTTCCTTCCCCAACCTCCCCTTTTCCCCAGACCTACTACTACCCCTTTTCCCTTCAGAAAAGAAAACATCAACAAAACATTGCATAAGAAGTTACAATAAGATTGGGCACATACTACCATATCAAGGCTGGATGAAGCAACGCAATAAGAGAAAAAGTGTCCTAAAAGCAGGCAAAAGAGTCAGAGACAGCTCCCACGTACACTGTTAGGAATTCCACAGGAACACATCAATGTTCCATATATTGCTAATTACAATGACTGTTAAAATGTGTGCATGGGTGTGTGTGTGTGTGTGTGTGTGTGTGTGTGTGTGCGTGTGTGTGTGTGTCCTTCAAGTCCATTCTAGTAGTATTTTAAAGCCTATCATTCTTTTAACAGAGAGATAGGCTCAGGTTTCCTCTACTAAGGCATTCAAAGTTAGATCTCTCTTAGCTCTTTTCAGAATCCTTCTTGAACAGTTCCTTATTGCCACATTACAGGATGTAGACCTCGTCTGGTCTAAATTCATTACTTGTGTTCTTGATAGAATCATCAAATAGTCTAACTTATCTCATGTCACTGTTGTTGGTTCTTACTAGTTTTCTATTTACTGGGAATATCTATTTTCCCCTTTTACTTCCTAGAATCACATATCATTAGCTTAGTGATGATCATTTTGGTCACTAGTAATTATCTCTTTTGCAGTCTACAGAAAGTAAAAAACTAAAAAGCCAAAATAACTGGTGTGCTCTCTTTGAAATATGTTCTTCTACAGCTTTTTGTATACTGAATGCATACAATACCTCTCAAATAAATAACCTAAAAGCTATCCTTTCATCCTCTCTCCTTTCTACCATGCTTATATATCAAGGCAATACATGTGTTCTCCACTTAGATTTATTTATATAATATCATGTGCCATAAAGTCTGTTCACAATATGTCACCATGACATATGATTAATTTAACTGAGAATAAAGTTGAAATAGTTTCTTTGAGTAGTTTAGCACGGCAAGATCTAGGTTATTTTATATTCCTTATTTATGATAGGGAGATAAGAGTAATATTCTATTATACTTTCTATAATTTTAATAATTACACTATTTTAGTTATGCTTGTCTCTTAACTTTAAATTTTAAAACAATAATTTATAATTATTTAGATATTCCAATTATTTTATCATATTCAACCCAAAACATTATTCTTAATTTCTTCAAGATCTGTCCACAAATGTACCCTCAACACTCAATTCCATGTTCTCTCTGGTTGTGCATAATAGGCCAATGACCATATTTGTGTTTTTCCTACAATTCTGGGTATCCACTGAGGCATGATCCACTCACCAGGAACTTTATAATTAAAGCAAACTGAATCTCTGTAACACATAATCCATCATCTGGCCATATTTTCTGCATTTTAGATTGGGGAATAAGCAACCACTTTTCAGTCATTGATAAAACACTAAATGGATTGATATTGTAAAGGTCTTTTGGAGATAACAACAGATGGTATTAATTAACTAATCATCAGAGCTACAGTGTTCCGAAAACACTGTTTTCTATTTTGCTCTACAAACTCTGGCTTTTACAGTCTTTCTTTCCAACCCTGATCCTTCGGGTATATGATATAGATTTCAAGTACCAATAACTGAGTACTACGCAGTCAATTTTTTATTTACAGCTAGTGTTATACTAAAAGTTTATTATGTATGATATATTAACATAGAATCACAATTCTGTGATAAATTCATAAACCAGGAAGGGCTATGGCACAAATACAAACACTAAAAACATTGTGTAGCAAATGACAGATATTATGACCTTCTAAAAGCAACAATAAAATATAGAGTCTTGAAGGAAAAAAATAAAAAAAAAATCAACTTAATCCATTGACTCACCATACACTTATTGAACATGTAGTGTATGTCAGGCACTCTTTTATGTACTTGGAACATAGCCATGGACACAAGAAAGTAATATCCTAGCTTTAGACATCAAGCAGCGACCTGAAAAGGGTAAGAGTGATTACGGGAAAAAAAGCAACATTGGAAAGGATAGTCGAATGAAACTAAATGCAGTACGTGTACGTGCATGGAGAGAATTCTGCTGAACAAAACAAATTGTACAACATTTACGGAATGACTCTCTGCCTTGGGGAAATACAAAACAGAGCACAAAGAAGTGAGAAAAGCACTGAGAACTGCAATCATAACAACTATAAGAGAAAAATGATTCTCAAAAAGAGAAACTCAGTATATTGTAATAGAATCAATCCCATGCAGGAAAGAAATTAGATTCCCCAAGAAGCAAGGCAGGAAAAGCCAAATGCCAACAAGGAAAATGGACAGCCAGGATCAATCGTCTATTCCAAGTAGAAATTCACCTTTTAATGTACAAAATAAATGGCTTAAAAAGACTCAGATCATTCAAGAGAAAATAAGATGGAAACAATTAGTTGACTCAATATTACACCTGAATATGAAAAGCAAGCTTTATAGTGGGGAAGAACATGAGGGTTATATAATGTACATATACATAATGATTAAAATAATATGGTCCCTTTCTGGCATAGAATTAGTGCTTGGTCCCATGATGCAGATATAATCTCACAATGGCTTATAATTCCTTTTCTAGAGTATATGAAAATCTCTTATGACTTCTACAGGCACTATACACATATGCTCTTCAGAAGCACACACACACCTACACACATAAGAAATAAAAGAAAATAAAGAAGTTAAATTTTTTGTAGTATTTTTCTTAAATGCCATAAGAATGTCCTGTGATTTAGAATTACATATGTTTTTCAATAGGAATATGTCTTACATAAAGTAGCAATTGCTTTAAAAATTTAGCATTACTTACATGTATATGAAATGTTTCCTCTTTTGTTTTTACATTTATCATGGAGTTACAAGTATTATTAGGTAGTTTAAATCCATGTAGGTCTTGGGTTTGTTTACAATATTTGCAGTGAATCAAAAGTTATTGGTAAGCTCTTTGTAAACTTGAGCTGAGAAGTGAGCTGAGCTACCAGGTACTGGGGTAGAACTGAAATATTCCTTCACAGACTCATATTTTGAGTGCCTCTTCAGTTAGTGGCATGATTTTGGGGTCCTTAGGATGTAGGGCCAAGTTGGCAGAAATACATCACTAAGGGCAAGTCTTTGACCGTTACCTCTCTCCAGGTTCTGGCCTATTCTCTCTGCTTCTTAGTCTGCCACAATGTGATAGGTGTCTGCCATACACTGCCACCGCCACACAGTCTAATATACCTTCCCTTCTATGATGGGCATACCTCAGTCTAACTCTGCGCCTAAACAAACTTTCTAGCCTTGTGTTTTTTCCATCAGGCACTGTGTCCCCAGAAGTACAAATCTAACTAGTACAGGCATCTGAGCTCCTGCTAAAGGAAACAAAGAAAGGATTCAAAATGAAATGCATACATGTAAATAAAACATAAATTGTAATATACATAAAAGGAATTAACAGTCAGATTTGAAATTAATAGCAAAATATGAATTAAAAATGCTGAGTGGATGATGCCTCGAATTTCACTATGCTGAAATACTGTCTAAGTTTTAAAGATACACATTTTATACTGCAAATCATTATAGTGATCTCAGCATATTATTAATATTTGTCCTTTTATCTTTTATAACTTTATAAGATTACTCTATTTACATCATCCCTATAATGATCATTGTTATATAATATTTACGTATTTCAGATGAATCCATTTGTGTTACTGTTAGCTCCTGTGTTTAGAAATGGTCACTTGATATTGAATAATCTATCAATAATATCATACTTAATCACTGCTAATCTGATAGTTACATCTTTCCTTCATTAGAACCTCAGATGATTTACAAAGTTATTATACAAGCTTGCACTCCCACCAGCAATCAAGAAGTGTTCCCCCTTCTCCACATCCTTGTCAGCATGGGCTGACTTGAGTTTTTGATCTTAGCCATTCTGATACATTTTGATTTGCATTTCCCTAACGACTAGGAACATTGAATATTTCTTTAAGTGTTTCTCAGCCATTTGATATTCCTCTTTTGAGAATTCTCTGTTTAGTTATTTATGTACCCCACTTTTTTTCCTTTTTATTAATTTATTCTTGTTACATCTCAATGTTTATCCCATCCCTTGTATCCTCCCATTCCTCCCCCCCCCCATTTTCCCATTATTCCCCTCCCCTATGACTGTTCCTGAGGGGGATTACCTCCCTCTATATATTCTCATAGGGTATCAAGTCTCTTCTTTTTAAAATTGGATTATTTGGTTTGGTAGTGTTACTTTCTTGAATTCTTTATATATTTTGTATATTAGTCCTTTGTCACATGTAGGGTTGGTGAAAAACTTTTCCAGTCTGTACGGTGTCATTTTGTTCTGTTTACAGTGTCCTTTGCCTTACAAAAGCCTTTCAGTTTCATGAGGTCCCATTTATTAATTATTTATCTCAGAGCCTGAGCTATTGCTATTCTGTTCAAGAAGTTCTTACCTGTGACCAACTATTTAAAGCTAGTGCTTCTGTAAATTCTCTGCTACAAAAGACCCATAACTTGGAACTCTTAAATAAAACAAACCTTTCTCCTCTAAGTTGTTTTGGTCAGGGTAATTGATCACAATGACAAAAACATAAGCGAGTATAATAAGGGAGAGTAGAAAATAGTAATGTCTGTTTGGAACTGTCTGAAGATGACTGAGAATAAGAACAGCTAACTAAAATGAAGGGTATATTAAAAAGCCACATAGAAATCTACTGTTTTATAGGTCCATTTAAATAAATATGCAAAAAGTAAGAGTTATACACATAGAAGCATCATGCTGTTCCTCGAAACCATAGGTCACTATTATGGTGACTGTTCAATTGATATGAAGAGTCACCATAACCAAGGGATTGAACTCACGAAAGCATTTATGAGGGCTTGCTTATAACTCGGGATATTAGTCCATGATCAGGAAACAAGGCATTGGAGTAATAGCTGAGAGTCTTACATCCTAATCTGCGAGCAGAAAACATGGACAGAAAGCATGGACTAACATGGGCTTTTAAAAACTCAAATCAAAATTAAAGCTATTGGTCAACACTGTAATTATCAACTGTGTGAGGGGAAAAGCTCCCCCAAAATTAGCTCTATATTTTGTATGTAAAAACCTAAAAATTTAAGTATATGGACTGAAAATTTCTACCAAAAAAATCCCTCCAATCTACTCAACACTGACACCTCTCCTCCAACATCAACAGCAACAAAAATATTCTAACAATGTCATGCTTTTAATCCATCCCAAATAATTCCAACAACTAGCAACCAAGAATTAAAATGAAAAATACAAAAAGCCTATTGAGGACACTCTTATTCAAACCACTGCAGTTATTAAACACACATCTCAGTGCCAAGTGTAGCATGCCTCCTTATAAGGTGTTAGGATTTATGAGTCAGAAGTGATTCACTCAGAAGAACCAAATGTAAATAAGTCTCTGTTACAGAAGGAAGTAGACACATTGTTTGTGATATATAGACACTTAAACCAGCACTATAGTAGAAGTGTCCTTTTAATTGGTTAGCTTTTTTGATGTCAGAAGATGTTACCTAAGTATCCTGGAAGGAAAGGCATCAGTAGTCTTACCCATAAGTGAATATCGTGAAGTACAATGCCAACCTGAAAGGCAAAATATCTCTACTTGTACAATAGTGAAAAAATTGTTATGGGGGGTAGGGACAGCCAACAGATCTTAGCTTAGATTTGAGCCCTTCTGTATAGGTGACAATTCATGCCCGGCAATGCATATTTAGTCAATCCATGTTGGAGAGGTTTTGAACACTAAAGTAGAACTAATCTTATTGGCTAAGTTGATATGATGTGTAATGTCCTATATAAAATACCTTGGTGTAACTCTTACCAAGTGAAAGAGACCTGTATGACTAAAACCTCAAGTCTTTGAAGAAAGAAATGGAAGAAGATATCAGAAGACGGGAAGATATCCTATGCTCATGAATTGGTAGAATTAACATGGTAAAAATGGCCATCTTACCAAAAGCAATCTACAGATTCATAGAAGACATCCAATCCCTAACACTATTAATGATACTCTTCTATGCTTATAGACAGGAGCATAGGATAACTGTCTTCTGAGAAGCTTCATTCAGCACCTGATGGAAACAGGTGCAGAGACCAATAGCCAAGCAATAACAGGAGCTCAGGGAGTCTTATGGAAGAGTAGGGTCAAGGATTGAGGAAGCAAGAGGAATGAAGGACACCACAAGAGGACCTACAGAGCCAAATAACCTGGGTCCATCGTGCCTCACAGTGACTGAACCACTAACCAAAGAGCATGCATGAGCTGTACATAGGCCTCTACACAAATGTAGCAAATGCGCAGCTGCTCTTCATGTTTGTCTCCTAACAATCAGATCAAGTGCTGTCTCTGACTCTTTGCCTCTTTTGGATCCCTCTCACATATTTAGGATGCTTTGTCTGGCCTCAGTGGGTGAGGATGAGCCTAGTTCTGCTGCTATTTGATGTACCATGGTGGGTTGGTACCAATGGGGGACCTCGTTTTCTCTGAGGATAAAGGGATGAGGAATGGGTGTTTAGGGAGAGGATATGAGGGTGGTATTTGGAGGAGAGGAATTGAGGGATTGTCATCAGGCTCTAAAGTGAATAAAAAATAAGATAAATATTGAAAATTTTTTTTGTTTATACCCATAAACTAATTGGCTTTGAACTTTATGATCCTACTTTATTTGGTGTTCTTTATTACCTATATCTCCCTTCCAACCTTCCTTCCCTAGATAGGAGAGAAAAAAAAGTTAATGGGGACAGGAGAAATAGACCTATTTAGACTTAGTTCCTTAGAGGGATTCAACTCTTCATCATGAGGATTCTAGCCGACTTAATAAACAGCAAGCAGCCAGACATTGGAGAAGCAGCCAGAGCCTGGAGCCTCCAAGTGTTCTCTTGAGTACTTCTCTCTAGGAGTGTCCTGAAGCAGAGGAATGAACAGCCAGATGATGCAAAAACAAAAGTCAAGCCTCTGGTTTTGGGAACCTATCTAATTATCTATCTGTCTGTGTGTCTGTCTATCTATCTATCTATCTATCTATCTATCTATCTATCTTTCTATCTATCTATGTATCTATGTAAATAACTCTCAGAGTTCATGCTAGGATGGTCATCTGTTAGCAGAGTCCTTACCCCAACAAGAGGCAGTTCCTCTTCTAGTGAAGAAACACCACATGTCCTCTCAGAAGTCTATTTCACATCCCACACTTTGGATCAAAACAAAACCATGTTTACATGCATGCCATAGGCTAATATAACTCAGAGCCTTAGTAATATAAGCTTTTCTTTGAAATAAGGGCTCTGAGGCAGATATATCATAAAGATACTGAGAATAATTTATTGTTAAACATTTAATCCTAAAAAAAATGACATTTTTCAAAACAGTTTATAATCAAGGATAAATTTGGGATATGGACTGAAAAGAAAATGAAAAATTGTGCAAGAGAAAGTTGTCAGAGCCATTGAAATCATGAAGTCATAATAGCTTCTCTGTATTAGGTTTGGACATGTCTGGACATGTCCACCTATAAGTTATGGATTTAGAGGAGCTCATTGAATATTAGCCCTCAACTGCAATTTTGGGAGTAATAAGCTCATTGACTTCTACCCTGGTTAGCTCACCAGTTCAACTGAGAAAGTACAAACTCATAGTCTCACAAATAACCCTAGTAAAACTCAATGAGCCACAAAATAACACAAGACATCAACATGAGAAAGGGATGTATAGAAAAGATGAGGTGTTACAATGATGGAAAATTTAGAGAGGGCTGAGGGTGAGAGAAATTAAAATGCATTATATACATATATAAAACTGTCAAGAAATAAAACCAAAAAATCAGTTAACAAATTTCTAAATATGTAATAACTTTTTTATTATTTATATTTAATTTCCATTGTTTAATGTTATTATTTATAATAAACATAATAAAATTTAATATAAATACAGACATATAAAAAGCAATTTGTGTAGTTTAAGGACTACATTCAATTATTCTCATAAATATACATGACTGGAAATGAACTTTCAGTATTTAATAAATGATCATTAAAATTTAAAATAAAATTAATATGCAATTAATATCTTACTAATTCAAAGTTATAAAAAATGAAGTGTCATGGAGACTTTTTGGATTGCAAAATTTAAGGTTTTGTGTCACATAACTATAACTCTGGAGCGAAATCAAATATTTCAGGACTAATGAGATTTGGGACACCTCCGTTGGAGCACATACACTGGAATCCAGATTGTGAGAATTTCCCTCACAGTCTGTAGACCTGATGTTGATGCATATTGACCCCATCTCCCACATTCATTGTGTAATTAGAGACTAAATGGTTCAATTTGTAAAGCATCTTATTTATACTTTTATTATGGATTATAAGTTATTTTTAACTTATCTCTTACTTAACAAACTTCCTAACAATATGTTGTTTATTTTGGTTAACAGAATGAAATCTTGTCCTGGCAAGGTATAGTTCCATATCTTTTTATTTTTTTTTTCTTGTAACTCTCTTAGATTTATCATCATTTAATGAGCAAAAGAATTACTGCCAGCCACTAATGTGCAGCTTAATTTAGTCATCCTGGTCTTAAAACTAGCAATATAGTAAATCACAAACATTGGATGGTATTCTTGGAAAAATGTACTATACATATATATTTGTATATCTCCAATCATAAATCTTGCCACATGCATTATGCATAGGCATAAACCAGTAGATACTTTTAGAATTTTACTATATCTTCATGATAACTAAAGGTTACAGTTGACTGAGTTGAGACTTAAAAGTGAAGCAGGCGATGATACACAGTGACGCTGTATTTATACCCTGAATTAGTTGGCACTTACGTATGAAAAGGAGACATCTGAACTATTTGAGAAAAGTAATAGTGTTTCATGAATACCCTTCTTAAGTCAAGAAATGACATAATGACCAAAGAGACTAGGGTCCAAAAAGTTATGAGTGGAAAGACTAATCTGTGATATAGTCAACATTTATTACAAGGGGAACACACTTGATTGATGTCTACAACATAGTCCTCAAGGCTCACAGTATCACTTTCCCTCACTTTCTCATGGATAACATAAGGCAACTTTATGGGTTTGATGAGTAATTTGTCATTTCTACGTTTGATGTCCACTGTACAGGAACAGATTGGCTCTCTCAATGATGTGTAGCACCTTACTAAATAGTGAGAAAAGAATCACAGATGAGGCACAAACTTTCCAATTATCAGTAACTAAATGTTCCATTTCTGAAAAAAAAAAAAAAGCCTTTAGAGTCACAATCATGCACCAAATATGACATGCGGAATGAATACTCCTAAGGAGTGTACTGAAATTGTTATTATTGTGAGAAAATTGGCTCTCTGATATGACAAATCAGAAGTTAGTCCACCACTATCTTGTTGTATCATAATCTAATTTTGCTTGGTAAAATTATGCCTATTTTAGACCTCTCTAAGCAGAACACAGAATTATTGGATCGTGTAGTATAACAATTGCAAATGTTGTAAACAATATTTAAAAAATTTAATGATAGTTCATAAGTTGAAAAGCTCATTTTGAGAACCACAATATCTCACATTGTACTCATACACTACTTTATGGCAATTTCAAATTAACCTTATGAAGAATATACTAAAATGATTAAATTTGATTCATATTTATAAAAATAAAATAGTATTATTCAGCATTTATTGTGATGATGATGATGATTTATTGTGAACACATTGACATTAACGAGTTCTTAATGGAAAATGTAATATAATGTGTTTTGATCAAACACCACACTATTACCTCACCTTTAATTATCACTCATCCACAAGCCATTTATCTCTTCCACCCTTATGTGTTTTATTTATAAAGCAAATGATTTCACTTAGAAATAACTCTATGAGTTTTTGTAAGAGACAATATTAGTGTAGCTTCAAAGAGGACATATCTTTAAGGGAAATCAACTCCCCATCAACAAAAGCCATCAATTGCCAATATTACTGAGCTAAGGCTGGGTCATTATGATCCCCTTTACCATACATGTGGGTACTTTGGATGCATCCATCTTGTGAAGATCTTATAAAAGTAATCACAGTTGTTATGAGTTTAAGTGTGGATGGATCTATCATGTTGAGCACATACCATTTCACTACAGAAACTCACTACCTCTGTTGCTTATAATTTTCAGTTCCATCTTCTGCCATGATGCCTGAGCTTGGGACAGACAGCAAGTGATTTATATGAATTATTTATTAGAACTCAGTGCCTCCACAGACTTACTCTCTTCACCTTGACCAGTTGTGGGTCTCTTCATAAACCATCATCATCTTCTGTAAAAAGCAGCTTCTCTACTGAGAGTTCAGATGTATACTATATGGGTATCAAGTAAAGAATTTAGGGAGCTGTTTTTAGTATTCTTATTTAACAGAATAAAAATATATTCTTCCGAATCTCCTATAGTCTAGCTAGCCACATGTGTTTGGCCCATTTAACTGGACAAGACATGGGTGACAACTTATGGAGTGGACTTTAAATACAATTAGAAAGTAAATTATTACTTCCATAAATTGCATGCCATTACTGTCTAACTAAATATGTATTTTACCAGATCTAGCTCATAGGGTTTGTTGCTGGAGCCCTGTTAATTCATGGAAGACTGTCCTGCCCTTTTCTGTCCTGTCAGTGTGCCTAGAACCTTCTAAGACTGTGAAAGCCAGGGAATAAAAATTAAAATTTCATGTCCATTCTAATTTTATTTTTCCATAGATTGTTACTTAACTGCTTAGTGTCTATAGTATAGGGTCGTAGCATCAAGTTCTAGGCATGAACAAGTGAAATGACAAGTTTGTAATGGCTTGTAATAGTAATATCTTGTAATGTCTGAGGGATGTTTGAGGAGATGTCTAAGGGATCCCAGTGATTAACTCTGGAGGGGATGAGCGATACCTGACACAGGACTTTTATTAGATTACATATGGTGTCTTGGAGAGACATTGCCCCTCTATTGTAAGAAACAGCATTTAAAGTATCATCTATTTATCCATCCATCTATCTATCTATCTCTAATGCTGTGCCTATTATGTCTATATCCACTTATTTATGTATCCATCATCTATCTATTATCTACCTAATCTATCTATATCTATGGTGTATATTAGTAGTAGTGGTGGTGGTGGTGGTGGTGGAGGTAGTAGTAGTAATATCATTAAAATATTAAGGGTTAAATAAAAGCATTTGTTTTAAAGCATCATCCAAATATCAAGAACTAGTTAAAGAGTAGTATCTTGTGAATGTTTCTTTCTCATGAAACATACCATAAAGAGAGAAGAGAGTACCAGCTGATTTATGTTGCCAGTCATTACACACAAAGCACATAAAGAGATTTTTACTACTTATACTAATGACAAATTGCACAAATATTATGAAAGGTAAGAGTTAAATGTACAGAACAAGCCCTCATCTCATAGGAAATTTGTCTTCTTTAATTATCAGAGAACCTACAAATTATCACAAAATATTAATGAGAAACGAATTTTAACACTGCAGATAGATCACCTGGATATGTTTGTCCTTTTCCTTTTCTTTGAGTCGCAATGTCATATAACTTATTCTGACTTTGAATTCATTCCATAGCTGAAGCTGACCTTGAACACCGTCCTTTCTCTACCTCCCATGTTCTGGTATCATAGACATGTACTGCTGTACCCAGGACATAGACCATTGGTTATGTAACCATAATAAAACTATAGGCTATGTATATCAGTCTGGGCAATGGCAATGAAAAAACAAACATTAGAAAAAGAAACACTATTTTTAAAATTAAAATTTATACATAAGATAGCATTTAAACTTTCTATTCTATAACAAGTAAAATGATTGATATTTCTCCTGAATAATAGTACTAACAGCTTAATAAATATTTTCATATGTTACATCTATTTGATGTTTGAGGACAAATTTAGATGTCATTTATATAATAAAATTTTGTTGATATTGATACTTGATTTTCTATCAAAATCTGAGTGTTTATGCAAAGTACCTAGGGATAGAGACATGAAAAATGTACAAATGCCAATAAAAATGCTATCTATTAAACAAATTATTTTTCTTTTAAGACTGCATAAGTAGAATATGGATATAACAATAATAAAGAACATGGTGGTACAAAAGACTAACCATGTCAACACTATAACTCAGAGAAATTAATTGGATTTGCTTTATAGTTCATCTACTTTCTTATTTATTATATATTTGTATATCCCACTACACCATCTAAATTTATTCTATAAGGACTCTTTAGTTGTTTAAATAATATTTTATAACTAGGTAGGTATGAGGTATATGGCAAAACTGATATACAGTCTTTAGCTTGTAACAACATAGTTTTATTTCAGAACCAGTATTTCTTTTATATATGAATTCTGATTTTATTCTATCATTGCATCCACATAGATAAAGTATATGAGTAAGGGTTGGAATGATCTTACAGATAACATGTAGTCTGAGATGTCTACTCTGTCATCCATTTCTATTGAAAGGCAGATATTAAACAATTGAGAGGGTGTAGGATCATGATACAAAATTATAGCTGTCAAAAGAGAGCAAAGGTTATAACCATCATTGTTGCCACTATATTGGCGTAATGATAGGATAGCTGTCATTTAAAATTGCAGTACAAATTCTTTTGTACAAAGAGTAAATAATATGCAATTTCTCAATGAACTAAATTCATGATAATTTTTTTTTTGAATGGCAGATCCTAACAATAGAGAACAAAGTGTGGAGATGTTATTTCTGGATGGGACTTAAAGTACTTAGCAGAGCACTTTAAAGAATATTTTTTGATAGTTCCAAAACAAAAAAGCACTTTAAATATGGAAAGTTACATCCAACTGAACGGAATTATCATCAGGCAAATTATTCCATTAAAGGTATAACATTTAGAAACATATTTGTGTGTCCTTTATGTAAATGCATTTCCTTTTATTATGTCCTAAACAATCCTTAGATAAATATACACACCTCAAAATTTCAAATGCAGCAATAACAAAGACAGAAAGTGGGGCAATAATTCTTAAAACCTAGAATACATTGATGTTACCTAATTTGCACTACTACAATTCATTACAAAATTGAAGAAAAATAAACATGTTTGTACAAAAATTTAATCTCAAAGTCAACTTCTTCTTGATCTATTTGAAACACAAAACATGTTGCTAAGTAATCCAGATTTTAAGAAAAGTCAACATAGTATTTAAATTTTTCTTTCATTTTTCACTTCCCGAGTGACATGGGTTACTCTGCATCAACCTGTTCTTTAAAGAAGTGTGTTGTCTTGCTTTTTTTGTGTGTGCTTTGTACCAAAAATCAGTCAAAAAGCAAAGTGATGAATTAGTTATGGTTTGTATTTTTGTGTTTTTTGTTTGTGATATGTACAGATAAATTCTGTATCTAATAGAAACAAATTAATTTTAAAAACTCACCTTTGATAAATATATTTATATGTACAAAGTCAATAACAAATGACAAACTTAACTGAAACAGTAAAAGTTATCAACCTTTGAAGAATCAAATTTTATTTGAAAATTAAAATCAAACAAAATTTTATTTGTTCAGATGTGTTTATAAATAGTGTTGCTGCTTGCTTAAGAATGTGCCAAAATTTTGTTTCATAGGTGTTTAAAATTTGAAAAAAAAAGTCATATTTATCTCAAACTGTTATGTTCTGTTACATGATATTTTGATCCATTTTCCTCATCATAGTGATGGAACAAACAACATAAGGCTAGACATATTTATTTCTGCTCACAGATTAAAGTACAAAGTGTATAATGATGCATAATGATGAAAATATGGTATTTAGGGTGGTTTGGTCTGTAATGATGAAGACGTGTCTAGTCATATCACAGTGGCAAATAGGAAGCAGAGCACGAAAGAGAACAATAGGAGGTTATGACCTTTAGTGACTCAGGGTGTCTTACCCACATCAAATATGCCCCTGGCCCCAAAGTTTCCAGAGTACCGCAAACAATACTTGGGTGAGAGTCAGAAAAGCGCTCAAACGTATACATACTTAGGAAATATTTCACATTTAAATAACACAGAAATTTAAATATACTTTAATGTTTTCTCTTACAATAAATTTATATTGATAACAATACTTGCAAATCATTTACTTTTTTGATTTATATGCATTGTTTTAAAAATAGTGAGTTGATTTTGTGTCCAGCCACTTTGCTCAAGGTGTTGTTCATCAGCTGTAGCAGTTCCCTGGTAGAATTTTGGGGGTCACTGATGTATACTATCATATCATCTGCAAACACTGACAGTTTGACATCTTCCTTTTCAATTTGTATCCATTTGATCTCCTTTAGTTGTCTTACTGCTCTAGCAGGGAGTCTTATGGAGGACTTGGTGACTAGATGGACCTGGAGATGTCAGGAGCTCCTAAAGACCACCAATGGAGCCAAGAAACCTGGGCAAAGGATGCGTATGCTTCAGAGACTGATGGAAAAACCAAGGACCAAGCCTGTGGAGAAGCTAGACAGCCTACTCAGATGTAGTATGTAGGCAACAGTCTCCTTGTGGGTCCTATAATATGGGGAGTAGGGACTACATTCTGTACTGGACTCTGCCACCCTCCCCCATTGATCACTTCCCCTTGGTGCGGCAGCCTTGCCAAGCCACAGAGGAAGAGGATACAGGCAGTCCACATAAGACTTGATAGTCTGAGGTCAGATGTTGGAGGAGGAGGGTTCCTCTTTCTGAGGACTGGGGGGAGGAAAGGAGAGAGTATGAGGGAGAGAGAGTGGGAGTCGACAATGGGGGGAGGTACAATCAGGTTGTAAAGTGAACAAATTTTTAAAAAGAAAATAGTAAGGAATAAATTGAATTTTAAAAAGAAAAAATATGACATATATAGCTCTAGATTGATATCTCTGCCAAATTCCTGAGCTCAGCAAAGAGGGAAGCAGAAGGAATTTAAGAGTCATAGGGGAGGGAGAACACCAAGAAAACTTGAGCAAAACTCATATGAACTCACAGAGCCTGAAGCAGCATACTACATAAGTCTGTACCAGGACTTCTGTTTATATATTATAGCTTCCACTTCAGTATTCTCATGGAATTCCATGTGCAACAAAGTAGGTCTCTGATTCTCTTGCCTCCTGTGTATGTATTACAACTATTAGCTTAGCATGTTTTTTCTTAATTACATCCATTTTAGTAAAGAGTATAGGAAGTGGGAGGTGCAATGGCACACAGAGGAAGTGGAAGCAGGCTATGGGGATGGGACTTGAGAGGTTATGGCCAGGGGGTGGGGGAGGAAGTCCTCTTCTCTCAGAGGCCTAAGGGAGGGGAGTAGGGCAGGAGAGAGAGCAAGTGTGGGAACTGGAAGATACAAGTAGGAGGATAACAATCGGGATGTAATCTGATTAAATTATAATTAAAAAATAAAAGAGCATAGAAGTTTACAACCCAAACAGTTATCCATAAAAACTATCTGATACATAAGATGAATCACACACAGACTGAACAACATAAATCCAACATCCTGAAATCAGAGGTATGATACAAGCACTGCTAGAAACGACATTCTCACTTTGTCCAAGACTGCATGGTAAAGGATCCCCTGGCTTTGCTGACATTGGCACTCCTTCTAGGCTCCTTGGATCTTCTTAATCATTTCCAAAACAGTCAGCAGAGGGTACACACCCTCCCTCCTCTATTAATTTGGTTTCTATTCTCTAAAAATAACATCAAATGTTCCATTCAAAATATATGGCACAGGCCTTTAATCCCAGCACTCAGGAGGCAAAGGCAGGTGGATCTCTGTGACTTCTAGGCCATCCTGGTCTACAAAGCGAGTCCAGGACAGTCAAGGTGACACAGAGAAACCCTGTCTCAAAAAGCAAATTAATAATAATAAGAAGAAGAACAAGAACAAGAAGAACAAGAAAAAAAGAACAACAAGAATAACTAGAAGAACAAGAACAAGAAATTTTAAAAAATAATATCCTGCAGGCTCTGTGGTGCCGGTCAGTACTGTCCTTCCAGTGCCACCCACAAGACGGTACTTACCTCGGAGGGAGGTCAACTGCACAATGGCTGCTGGCCACAGCATTTTTATCAGCTACAAAACCATTTTGGTAAAAAGGTAATTTTCAGGAGTTCAGATGTAAAAGGCAGGAGCATCTTGACACTTTCCATGGCCACCCTGTTCCCTAACCCTCTGGCGCTTATATAAAAGAGTAGTCACTGGGGACTGTAAGTGGAATCATGTCATTTGAGTTCTTAGTGTTTAGTACTTTTCTGTGACTCCTGACTGTGAGAAAAGTGGATCCCTGGCTCTTGTCTCTGCTCTTGGGATTCCATTCCTTCTATTGAGTTCCTGTGTCCAACTTCAATATGATAGATTTTTCCCTTATTGTATTATATTTTATTTTTGTCATGTTTGGTTCTTTAAAAAAAATAAAGCTCAGAGTAAAGAATAAACCATTTTACTTCAATGTGGTTGTAAATTAGACAGTATAGTATGATGTCTAAGTTTAATCTAGTACGATTAGGAAATTCCTACCAATTTTTCCACATATCAGTTCCTGCATTAGGTATTGGCAACTAAACTCATTTAAGATTTTGTTCCTATTGGAATACATCAACATTGTAATTTACTTACGTTTTATTGTTGAGAATATAATTGGAACATTTCTTCTCCCCTTCCTTCTCTATAGCCCTCTTTGCACCCTTTCAACGTCATGCTTCTTTAAAATTAATTGCTGCGTATGTATACATGTACATATATATATATGCTCATAATACGACTTGCTCTGTCTGTATTACGTCACTTGTAGGTGTGCTTTCAGGGATGACCATACATTCATGGGTGAATAACCAATTAGGTGGCTCTTCCCAAGGAAAGACTATTTCTCCAACTCTCAGTATTTCTTAGTTGTGGAGTTCTTTGTGTAGTTTTTGTAATAGCAAGGACTTGTGGGTTTCTGTCTGTCCACTTTGGCATTTCTGCTTGTTTTGTTCATGTCCAGCTCATGTTAGGTCACTCATGTTACTGAGAATTTATTGGTACAGCTTCTGACATGATGAGGAGACACAACCTCATGGCTTTAATACAATATTGTCCCAGTCTAAGTATATGGTTTAAAAACTAGTGAGTATAACCTAGTCCGTACAGGAAAAAAGGGCGGTCATTGCATTTAGAAATATAAATTTTCATCATGTAAACACTGTAAATGAAATATTATTTCATGGCATTTTACATATATATATATATATATATGTAGAATATATATATTGTATACATTTTTAAAGCTGAATGGTGTGAGAATAATATCCCACTACGAATCTGGTACTACAGGTATTATTTTGACACTCAATTAGAAAGTATGATAGATGCATAGATGAATGAGTTCTGAGTTGAGTTTTGCTCATTACTCTTCTTTTCAAGATGATTTTTTTCCTATTGTTTTAAGTTGACTTTATTTTTCTATGAAAACTATTTGTTTTAAAATGTTCTTTACTAATTTTCCACACCCCAAGGGGATTTCCAATCAGAATTGTTGTATGGTAGTCAATTTAATCTCTTCTTATTAGGACCATTACTACTAGAAATATTACATTTGTAACATTAATTTCATATCAATAATGATTATGATTCAAGTCAATAGCTTCACCATTACTAAAGGTGATATTGAAAAATCAGTTAAGAAAGCAGAAATGATATGCAGAAAATTGACATTCTATCTTCATTTTTCCCTACCGTGAAACCGAATGTCACCATGCTCACCTAACAGGATGAAAAGTTACCTGGTAACGTGTTGCTTATGTAAATTCTACCTCTGAATTATTTATTGAAACTGAAATTGCCGTATTTTTCCCATTGTCAATGTTAGTATTTCATTCATTACCTCAAGACCAGAACCCTATATTTTTCTAAAAGAAATACAATATAGTTTTCTTATCCATTAACTGTCATCAACTAGCTAATTCATTTTAAAAATTAGTGTATTTATTCATTTTACATCCCAATCATCATAGCCCCCTCTTTCCTCTCCTCTGGGCCTCACCCTCCCTCCCTCTTCTCCCATCCCTATTTCCCTATTCCTCAGGAAAGGGAAGCCCTCCTCTCCTCATACACCCTAGCTCATCAATTTTCATTAAGACTGAGGACATCCTCTTCCCCTGTGGCTTGTCAAGGCAGCCATGTCAGCAGGGAGTGATCAAAAAGCAGCCAACAAAGTACATGTCAGAGACAGCTGCTGCTCCCCTTACTAGGTGACCCACATGAAGCTTGAGATGCCTGTCTGTGTGTAGGGGGGCTAAGTCCAGCTTAAGCATGGTTCTTGGTTGGTGCTTCAGTCTCCAAAAGACCCTCTGGGCCCTGGTTAGTTGGCTCTGTTGGTCTTCTTGTGGTACTCCTGTCACCTCCAGCCTCTTCTATGCTTTACCTCACTTTTCCACAAGACTTCCTATGTTTTGCCAAGTGTATGGCTGTGAGTCTTCACATCTTTTTGGGTCTACTGCTGGACAGCTATACTATACGAGCATAACAGAGAACATTAATAGTGTCAAAGGTTAGTTCTCTCCATGGAGGACATGGGGCTGACTCTAGTTGAGACTCCTTGTAGCAGGGGACATGGAAAATGAAGTGGGCATTCTCTAAATAGACAGGACTCCTAGTGGAGGAAAGAGAACATGAACCCAACCAAAAAACTTCAATCCCAAATTTACCCTGCCTAAAAGATGTATAGAGGGAAATATAGATCAGAGATTGAGAGAATTTCCAAATAATACCTGGCCCAACCTGAAACAAATCAATTCTTTATGAGTAATCTACATATTAAATTAATAACCATTTAGTGATACATATATATATAGATAGATGATAGATAGATAGATAGATAGATAGATAGATAGATAGATAGATAGATGATGTGTGTGTGTGTGTGTGTGTAAAAACTGAACACTAATTCAGGATCATATGTTTTAGAAAGGATAGGCTGTTCCCAGACAATCACAAGTGACTGTTGGAGGATGGTCAAATGTATTTTTATGTTAATTAATAAAAAGCCATCCCAACTGGACAGGACAGATGAGAGAGGTGTGGCTAAATTTCCTGGGTTTAGGGAGAAGGAGAATTCGGGGAAGAAGAAGAAAGACTGCCATGAGGAGGAAGGAGAAAAACAAGAAGAGAGGAAGGCTGCCATGGGTTAGATGGAGGAGAAGAGCATGGCCTGCATGAATGGAGAATCCAGCCCAGATAAAGAACAATAACAAGTATTTGAGATTATGGGTGGAAGGTAGCTTGGCAGAAGTTATTAGAAGCACATGGCCTGGGATTAAGGCAGGGATCCCATACCTGCCCCACTATGGGAAGTAGTCTAGAGGATTAATGTCTGCCCTGCCCCAGGTTAACTAAAGCTATTTTAAAACAGAACAAGTGTCTGTGTCTTAATTGATTGCTAGCTGGGAATACTGATCATACTGATAGTAATACTATTTTAAATATAATATAAACCAGTAATAGCAGACATGATGCTGTCATGTCAAGAATACAAGTGAACCATTGCGACAGCTAAGCCGTTCCTGTATATTGCTTCTATACCAAGACTACAATTTGTAGTCATTCCTGGTTTTGAGTTCACACATACTTGCTAATTTATCAAGTGAACTCTGTTGTATTATTGAATTGTGATTTCTTTCATTTCACACCCAAATCAAAAAAAATATATATATACAAAGCATTTTCCTAGTTAATGTATATGGGAAATTGAATAACAGAATGGCAATTTTCCAAGGAATGTAATTAAAAGAAAAATAAAATTGATGTTTAAAGATTTAACATAAATCAGGGATCTGGGGAAATTATTTCAGTCAGTAATGTGCAGCCATGCAAGCATGGGAACCTTAGTTTAATCTATATCACTTGTGTACAAAGGTGGCTCTGGTGCTACACAGTTATGAATACTTCTTGAAAGACAAAGAGAGGTAGATACCTGACATTCAGTGGTCACCCATCATAGTTTAATAGTGAGCTCCAGGTCTTAGTGAGGGACTTCATTTAAAGAAGAAGAAAAGAAAGAAGAGAGAGAGAGAGAGAGAGAGAGAGAGAGAGAGAGAGAGAGAGAGAAAGGGAGAGGAAGGGAGGGAGGAAGGAAAGTAGGAAGGAAGGAAGGGAGGTACAGAGCAATTAAAGAAAACACCTGTTAGCATCTGGTTTCTACACATATATATGAGCAGGAGGAAACACACACACAATACACAGACACACACAGGCACACACACAGACACAGACATATACTGACACATGCACACATTAAACACACACACATGTATGAATATACACACACAAGCATGCACATATACATGCACATTAAAATTCAGAATTGTGTTAAATTGAACTCTCTAGAGTGTAACCAGATATCATTACACATGTGTATTTCCATATAAACAAACAGAAAACCTTTTAATGATTCCCTTTACCTCAATGCAATATCTATTCTTTTACACAATGCAATGTTAGTCCCACCTTACTCAAGGCTAACATCATTTTGACATGATGTGAGTTACTAGAGGATAGTGAATAGAAGTCGTCAAGATTATGTAGTCTTTTAGTAGGACTAAATTAAACCTATATTCACAAATTGTAATTATCGATAATTATCAATGAATTTTTAGAAAAAGATATGCACTTGCCCCCCCCAAAAAAAAACCCCACACAATTGTAACTATTCACACTTGAGAGACAGTAGGGCATTCATGTAAAAGCATTGTCTAAAACAAAAACTACTGAATGTAATATTTTTGAGTAAGAAAATAAAAATCGGAACTCTTTGAGAAGGAAGATTGCTATGTGCCAGGCATACCCTTTTAAAATTCCCCTGAGTTCAGAACTCCAAGGATAGTCAATGAAGGAACTGTTGGAAAAGTGAAGTGCAGGTAGGTTCCTCAATTACAGCTGAAAAGTGAAACACACATAAAATGACAGCATTCTGATGGAGGAAGAAGGTTGGCAATGCATTCTTTCCTGAGATTCATGAAATAGAGAATAAATGGAAGAAATCAAGTTTTTTCACAGTTGGATCCTAATGTTCGAAAATGGTTCCATCCCTAGAAACTGTAAGAATAAAATATTTTTCTTGGAAGAAATTCTCAGGCAATGTCTTGTGAAACACTTATCACAATAGACCGTATTGGTAAGGTTTCTTTAAGAACAGAACTGATAGAGCATACTAGAGAGATGCCAGTGTCCAGCCTATGTGGGAGGAAAAAGAAAAACCCAACAACAACTAGTCTCTAATATAAGTGAAGGGGTATTCAGGAACAAGATACCTTTACTAGCTATCTAAAGTAATAGTAAACATGAAAAATGGAAACCATTTTTCAGGACTTTTTATGTAGGCTGCCACAAGAACTTGTGGTCCAGACTTAGCATGGGTCTCCTTAACTCTATTGATAGGGTACAATTTAGGGTAAGTGAAATAATCCAATCAAGAAAAATCTCTCATAGCTGTTTCCTACTAATTGGGTTTTATTTACCTCTAAATGTAGCCAAGTTGACAAGATTACCATCATACATTCCTCCCAGCTCCTTCCATATCGACCTTCATTTCTTTATGCAACCAAGTTCAGTTCCTCCTCCTCCTCCCCTTCCTCCTCCCTCCTCCTCCACCACCACCTCCTTGTTTTTCCTCTTCTTTCCCTTCAAGTTTCCTCTTTTCCTTCCTCCTCCTCTTCCAATGTTTCTTCTACTCCTGTTTTCTATTAGTCCCAATCTGTTTTTAACTGCTTTTGAAATTAAGGCCTGGTCTGGATTGTGACAAATTTGTCAGGTATCACATTGGCATTTGAAAAAACAATAACTGTTTTGTTAGTCTGGGCATTTAGGGTCCATTTCTTCTACTATGTGCTGGAATTTTTTTTTGCCATAAAATTCCTAAAATCTTGTGCAAGTTGTCACATATATTGCCATTTAATAAGTATAAATGCCTTTTTATGTTCATTAAATACTGTTTTTCTGAAGTTATCCTCAGTCTCAGTCTCATACACTATTTCCATTTCCTCTTCCCAGATAATTCCTGAGCTTTGAGGGTAAGATTGTCATTTAGAAATTCCATTTATCACTGAGAATTTAAAAGGCTCTTATTTTCTTTTCATTGACCAAGTGAATATGTCTATGTTAACTGCAAGAAACCTCTTTACTGAAAAGGATAAAGAGATGTCTAGCAAGAAATCACTAGGGGGAATTTAATACTATGTACATTTAGTAGAAGTAAACTATTAGATTTTCTCCTAGGTCTCATGACCTATGACCCATAGCACAAGTTTTTTTTTTTTTTTCACCCTTAATAGTGCTTAGAATATGATCTACATCAGGGAGTAGAACCTCAGACCCAATCAATATATAGTTGGCTACCCAAGCAATATTCATACCAGTTTGTACCATGTGCACATATCTGCTCATACTTTTACACTACCAAAAATACAGATACAAATAAAATAAGAATATATTATTTTAATAAATAATCAGGTGGACACATAGACTTCTTCCCAATGAACTGAGTTACATCTGTGTTCTATGTTTGCTCTCAGCTACTATGTTATGCATTCCTGACAGCATTGCCCTCTAAATTTTGTCTTTCTTTCACCTTTTCTTCATTCTTACTGCATTTATAGTGACAAATACAAAGTGGAACTAGGGTGCTCCATCACTTGATAAAGCTTTGTATAAATACTCTGTTCTGTTAATTCCAGGGGAGGGATGACGCAGAGAGGATCCCCTTTTGTAAAAGGGGAGAGGGAAAGAGAGTGGGAGAGTAGGACTGGGAGGAGAGGAGGGAGGGGGATGCATTTGCGATGTGAAGTGAATAAATAAACACACACACATATGACCGACTCTAGATTAAAGGCTAAGATTATCTATATTTTTCTGAGGAGTGATCTTTGTTTCAGTGACAAATACTCTCCTAACTCAGAAAGAATTCTTCCCCCCAAAATCGCACTAACCTTCAAATAGAATATACACTCCTGTGTTTTAGATACTTTTTCTTTACACATAATAAAAACGAAAATGTTGGCAAATGATAACATCATTCCTAAAAAATAAAGGTCAATATAATTCAAATAAAGTATAGTAATGACTTTGTTTCATATATAAATGTTCAATAAAATCTATTTTTACAGGCTCTATTTGATCATAAATACATACAATAGTCTTATCAGAAACAGCTACCAGATAACGTTTTTATTTGTTATAATTTATTCACATTACATTCCAATTGTTATCCCCTCGCTCTTATCTTTCCATTCCTACCCTCCCTCCATCCCTCTTCCATCCTATTCCCCTCCCCTAGACCTCTGAAAGGAGAGCCCTCTTCCCCTACTGTCTGACCTCAGGCTACAGGTCTCCATGAGATAGCCTACATCCCCTTGCTCTGTGTGCCTGCAGGCCACCCTGCCAATGGGCAGTGACTGAGATTCCATCTTATATCTACAAGATGGCTAAGACCAAAAACTCAGATGACAACAGATGCCCATGAGGTTGTGGGGAAACCTCCACTCCACTCCATTGCTGGTGGGAGTTCAAACTTGTACAACTACTTTGAAATCAATATGACACTTTCTCATATAATTGGGAATCGTGTTACCTATAGACCCAGCTATAACACTCCTGGGCATATACCTGAATATACTCAACCACAAAACAAAAATATTTGCTGAACTATGTTTATAGTAGCTTTATTAATAAGAGCCAGTTTTGGAATCCATGGAATATTTTATCCATAGCACCACACAGGTTTGCAAACATCCAAAGCTACCCTACATATAATTTCATTTTTAGCTAAATTTTCACAGAAATTACTTTCAACTCTTGAGAGTCTTTCAGGGGTGGGAGTTAACCATAACATTTAAAATCCATGGTCCTACCTCATGAATTCATGAAAGAGACACCAACGTTAGCAATATGACTTGTTGTGCATGAACAGATCTGTTAAAATAAAAAATAATCCATGGCTTTAAAAATAAATGGTATATTTCATAAGTTAACTAATTAAGCAATAAATTGCAGATTTTTTGGCACAATCCTGATTTCTTACATTATATAAAGACTTTAGACCACATTTTCCACATTCTTTTCACTGCTAACAACAGAGAGTTTCAGAATTCTTCAGTCCAGTCCCTGGAAAGACAGAGAATCTCTAATCCTGCAAATCTTTTCAGTAATTGAGTGGTCGGAGCACCTCTGGGCGTTGTTCACAAATTGGGGAGCCACCATGCTCTTTGTAGCCGACCTGAGACTCACCATCTTCATCATACTGTATATTTCTAGCTTTCACAAAAATAATGCCAAAAGGTAAAATTTTGTGATTGTTATTGTTTACTAAAACCTAGAAAAAAATTATGAAAAAAGAATCTTAAAATAGCAAATATTTTTAGAAATTCAAATATTAATATGAGAAGCATACCTTAAATATAACACAAAGACAATAACCAACATATTCTAGAAGTTATGGACACTCTCTCTGGTACTAGAAGAACTTGATCCAAATCATGACTTCTTTTATATTACTGGGTCAGGAACAGTCATAGAGGAGGGGAATAAGGGGAAAATGGGGGTGAGGGAAGAATGGGAGGATACAAGGGATGGGATAACCATTGAGATGTAACAAGAATAAATTAATAAAAAATTAAAAAAAAAAAGAAATATGTTGCTTCAAGTAAGATTGACACATTGCAAAATGTAATTAATAATGAATCATTAGCTAATGATTCATGCTTTTGTTAAACTTAAATGCATATACTATGTATAAATTTTTATATTTATATTTACATTATATTAATGGAGATTTTTTCACAACATTATAATCATTTAAAAATTAGTACTATATTTATACATTTTCTACTTTTTCATGTCCATATCTTAATTGAGAAAACTGAAGAAAATTTGACAGGTGTTTACTTTTTATTTTTTCATCAGCTTAAAAAAAAAAAAAAAAAAACTAAGATGGGATAATGACAGCTTGAGGCACGAGTGACAGCAGTGATATACCACCTAGTGTTCTCCTGTTATACGTAAAGCTTTCGCCCAGCTGATGGTAAATACTTTGAGACATCACGTCCAGAAAAAACACCACTAACAACCACTGTAAATTGACACATGTACGTACGTATCTTAAACTGAATATTAAATGCCAGGGAATATATTAAAACCTACTCTTGCTTCAGACGAGAAGGATGAAGGCCCTTCTACCAACAAACTATGCCGTCGTACAATCACACACATCCCATCTGTGCTGTTCTAAATTTGAAGATACATCTGAATAATTGTCTAGGATACATATCTCCAAAGGGAGGCCATTTTGGAAGAAAGACAGTAATTAAAAAAAAAAAAAAACTAACTCCAGAAATGTGCCTTTAAACATGTTTTACGATTAATATTATGCGTGTGTGTTCATGAACATGTTTATTCTAGTGTGATAAAATTTAATGTAGCTTAATCACAGGAATTTAAAATGTGAACAAGATGAAATTGAAGAAAGAATGAAATAATTTTACATTATGTGTTTATTGCAAATGTTGCTCAAGATGAGAAAGACTAACTCTTGCATGCTTATCTCCTTCCAGGGACTTTGTTTTAAATGCTCTTTATATATATATATATATATATATAACTTAATTAGATTTTACAATAATTAAATATTAATGTAAGTATGCTGTATTATATGCAGTTTTCATGGAGCTAGTAAGTCAGATTACATGATTTTATCATGTCACCAAGAAAGGGTAAAAATTTTCTAACTCTCTAAGCATTTGTTAAATTTCAACATCCATTATTAGTGTTAAAGTAAAAATTTGATTTACAATAAGAAATAATCAAGAAAAACTTTTATTTCAAATAGAGCAAGAAAAGTAGTAACGATTAGTTTGGATATCACCATATAATGTTGGTATGGAAATTAATTTAAATATTTAAAAATTTTTTATTCATTAAAATTTATTCACATTGCATTCATATTTTTATCCCCTTCACTCTTATAGTCTGGTTCCCAACTTCCCTCCCTTTTCTGCCCTATTCCCCTTCCCTAGACTTTGGTGGGTGTTTGGGGGAGCTCCTCTCCGACTGTGTGGCCACAGCCTATCAGGTCTCATCAAAATAGGCTTCATCTCCTTCTTCTGTGTGCCCGAATGGACAGTGTTCAAGCCTTGGGTACCAGAGTGCATGTCAGAAATACAGCGGCAGTCTTCCCCACCCCACGCCCACACACGTGGAGAATTAGCCGTCCATTGGTTCTATTTTCAAGGGGATCTAGGCTCTCTGTATGCAATGTCCTTGGTTGGTGCATCACTTTGTGGAGGCTCCCTTGTGTCTAGATCCTCAGGCCTTTATGGTCTTTCTGGGGAACTCCTATCCCCTCTGGTTCCTTCCATCCCATCACGTCATACATCTTTCAGGGCTCTGTCCAGAGTCCCAGTGTTTTTCCTGATTCCTGGCTGTATGAAATCTCCCAGAGGACAACTATGCTGGGTAAATATCCAGTTATAAGTGAGAATATACCATGCATGTCTTTCTAGGTCTGGGTTACCTCACTAAGGATGATCTTTTCTAGTTTCATCCATTTGACTGCAAATTTCAAGATTTCAATGGAAAATATACCACAAATGAAAGAAATATGTATAGTTGAGGTAATTATTCACTTGAAATGGCAAGGTAATCAAGTAAGAGAACCACTAATTAATTATGTTAGAGAATAGGGTAGTATTCTTTGTTAATGATTGTGACACAACAACAAGACAATATAAATGAAAAATCAATAATATATCATATGACAAAATAAAATTTTAAAAGATTAAATATTTGGAGGAGGAGAGTGAAGGCATAGTTTTACAAATACATTATTTGGGATAATGGGGTTGTTGAGAATAGACAGATTTAATGACAGTTTTCATTTTGTCCTGTTTAAACAGAGATTTAGAAAATTATTGTAGCATCTGAAGTCTTGTCTAGCCATCAATGCACCTGTTAATGAAGGTCCAGAGGTAAGCTAACTCACTGTTAAAGCCTTGCCAAGCCCGAGTGAGTCTTTGGTTTGAGTCCCAGTAAATAATATAAACAATGCTTTGTACATAAAGTTAAAGACCATTGGGAAGGTTAAATGATTAACAAATATAAATGAAAAAACAGAAAAATATCATTATTGAAATTATAATCACCATATATTTTAGGCACATAAGCCATTTTCCAAACTCCAAAGACAAAATGCATTCAAATTATACATAGATAGTGATATCCACCTTGTCTATGTCACAGATATGTGTATATGCATATATTTTGTGATTATGATTATTGCAACTTTGCACATAAATGGAGATTATTATTTTTCCCAGAAAATGTGGGTTTCATACAAGGTTCTTTAAACTAAAGGAGGGTTAGATATAAATATGAATATACATTTTTATTATTTTAAATAATGTGCTTGTTTGTGGGTCTGTTGGTTTGTGTGAGTGTGTTTCTTTGAGTGTGGAGGTGGTTTCCACAAATGTAGCATGCATTTACTTTCCCTGAAGCTCGGATTACAGAGCATTGTGAGCTATCTGACTTGAGCATTTGGAAACAATCTTGTGTTTTCTACAAGAGCAGTGCACACACTTAGCCACTAAACCATCTACCCAGGACCAAACTCATTATATTTATAGACTGCATAAAATAAGTAAATGAAAAATGGATTCTAGTCATTGTTCTGACACCATCATTAATTTAAAATTATTTAGTTGTACAGTTTTCAATAATTACATTAAGGTAATTGTGAAAAGAAAGTACATTTCTCTTAGCAGTGTTAGGCTCAAGGAAATGCAACTCTTCAATTTAGTTCATTTGCCTGATATCAGTGAAGATGGGAGTGTAAACAAAAGTTTTGCACCTGTACAGAAGAAAAGGCTACATATCATGACAAAAGCAGCCTGGGCTATGTAGGGCAATCCTAACTTCTGGGCACTCTGTGTGCTGTAGAATAGATTAAATGCTTGAAAAGAAAGAATATGTTTTGGCAGCGTTGCTAGATCTATATCCCCAGGGCAAAATTGAAGACATAGTTGCATTCAATACAGACATAGATCTTCAGAAAGATATTTTCCTAAGCAAGCATTGCAGGCACTCTGCTGTGCGTGGCAAGAATATCTCCTGAGACGGAGTGCAGGGTTGGAATGCACAGGATGAGTACAGAGGAGAAGTGGAAATGGGGACTGCTTCAGTGACACCCGTAGCAGCAGGAGATGACAACAATGGTGGTATCAGCAGCAAGAAGGGCTATTTCTCCATTTATAAATGCAATTGAACATATGGCTAGCTTAATTAGGACTTTTCTCATTAACTCAAAATAGGCAGTCTCTACTGAAGTGCCCTGAATAGAAAATCTGCATGAATAACAGTCTATAGGTTTGCAAAAAGACCATTTAATAAATTAGAAATCAAGAAGTCAGCTATGAGCATCTGTGCACCATTTGCTTATTTTTAACATTTTTAGTCACTCTCTGCTGAACTCCCATTGATAAGAATGGCTCCGTTAATGCCACCTTTTTAGACTGTGCCTAGATTCAGAAGCTGAAGCGCCATTCAGACCAAAGAATATACTAGCATAATTGTATGGTAGGAAAGCCTACATTTGTTAACTTCAATTGTGTAATCAGTGCACACGGAATGCACGAAAAATAAATATAGAGTTTTTCAGTAAGAATTATAACACTGTAGAGGTCATTTTTTCTCCCCTTTCAAGTAAGAAAAATGAAAGTGAATACACTATTAGTTCATTGACTTTCATAGGATGTGTGTGTGTGCTAAATCACATACGTGCATAAATCTTAGTCTGTGTCTAATGTTTCTGAGTATAAAATTTAGGATTTGACGTGAGGCAAGATAAAAGCCAAATTAAAGATCAAGGCTCTTAGTCACGCTAATTTGGGTGAATTGTGGTAAGAAGAAACATAAATTAAGCTTTTGTTAGAATTTCAAAAGTACACATTAAGATGTTAAGATTCCTGACCGAATAATTAACACTTCTAGTTTCAAATATGAAATTCTCTATTCTCACCTTAGACATGGTAGTCCTGGTAATGGACTCAATGTACTGACTTAACAGCTACTAGAGTAGCACACCTTCGTTAACACAATACTATTGTTTGGTAATATTGCATTACTGAGTAGGAGTAGCAATCCTGTTTTATTTTAATTAATATTGTAAATACTGAACTCTGATATCTTGTGGCAGAACGCACTAACTTTCCTCTAGTTATCCAATGCAAGTAGTGACCATAAGAAAAAACTCAGATTTCATAGACCATCACTTTGTTATTGTAAGATAGTAGAATGGGGCACTATATGGAAATTGAACTCCTTTGTAAGCACAGGTCACATGGCTATAGGTTGATGAACACATTTTAAATGTCTTAAGGCAATAAAACCCTTAAATACAATTTATTTTAATTATCTCATATAATATAGTTAAGTGAAGCATATACCTATAATTAACATATTAAGAAATTCTTAAATTCTCTGAAACTGAATTTTAGAGTAAAATAAACAAAATAATTTCTAGAGTTAGATGGAAATAGTTAAATTGCATAAATTAGCAACAACAGAAATATAAACAACCTTGGCACAATGTTAATTTTATTACTGCTTAATAGTGTAAACAGAGTTGAAACACAAATGAATGCTATAGATTGTAGATTTCCAACTGAAGTATATTCAGGGCAATGCTTAGTCAGCCATACTGATTGATTGCTTTAGAATAATTAAATTTTGTTGTGATTTATATACCATTGCAATTTACTTTTATTCTAGGAAAGACAGTCTTATTAAAATAAATGAAAGAAGATAGCTGGTAGATAGATAGATAGATAGATAGATAGATATACAGATAGAAGATAGACAGATAGTAGAAAGACCAAATCAGAGACAATCTGACCTTGGTATTAGGCATGAAAATTCTTGGTATTGACTTGGGAAAATTGATAGGTGCTAATGACTCACATAATGACTGTATTTTTTTCTTTCTTTCTTTCTTTCTTTCTTTCTTTCTTTCTTTCTTTTGTAATAACTTGGTATGCTGCCTTACTGTCAGTTGGTTTTCCTTTAGAAAACAAATAATTCCTTCTACTCAACTTCCCTCAGTGGAAAAATGTGTATTTCAAAGAGTGTGTGTAAGATTTGTACTTTATGATACAACTTGACTTACTAACTAAAGGCTTTCAGTATGGGATTCTAAATTTGCTTTCAAGACTTTTCTGTTTTTCTATTTTCCAATGTGTGTATTTTTTCAAAAGAAAAAAGAGATAGCATCTTTTAATTTTTGATTTATATATTCAAATTGGTTAACAACTTTAATATTTCCTCTATGAGTGATGATTGCAATTTTTATTCCTTTTTAATTATTATTTTTCTTTTTTTACACATACATTTATCTTACTACACATAAATGCAATAAACTATGTACAGCAAAAAGAACCATGAACAGTCACCCTAAACTGTCTGTAATGTTAGAGCATCATCTTCAGCCTTCTGGCCCAGGATGTCTGACAGACATATTTTTAAAGCAGGAAGTATTGAGGACTTGCTTATGCTCTCTTAGCAGGGTTTGGCCAGCGATTCTGTCTACATCCAAGCCTGCTCATTTTGCGCTGTTCTCTCTGTGGTAGAAATAAAGACATTTTGCCCAATGCCTGATTTGCTACACTTGAAGCCATCTCCTTAGGAAGTTGTTTCTTTTTCATCTTTGAAGTAGGCTGGGTGTTGCGAGGAGTTAACCTGTGTTGTTGTCAAAGAATCTTAAAAATAATAAAAACATCTTTAAATGCCATATTCTGTAGGTCTCTGAGGTTTTTGAAGACCTTATCTAATTATGTTATCTTATCTTATCTATAGAATCATATTGATTTGTAAAACCTAGGATGTATATTCCTACAATAAAAATAGACTAGTATTTGTCATGACCATGATTTGATCAACTAACAATTAACTTGTATTATTTAATCATCCTAAACAGCCTGCAATAACACTTTCAAAGTATTGGAAGTAAACCTTGTATTGTAATTGAGTTGTGTGGGTACAATATCTGATATTAGAGTAGAAATACACACACACACACACACACACACACACACACACACACACATATATATATAATGTGTGAAGAATAATCTTAAATTTGAATTCCATGCTAATGTATCAAAATTAAACTTATTTTGCATCACTATACAAAAGTGTATACCAATGAATTAACAATAACTTTATTTGCGAGTAACAATTAAGGCCTTAAGTTGAGGAGTAGATTCAATAACCTATGTTTTGTCCTATCATCTCTATATATTTCTATATGCACCCTTCTGTAGGTCCAACCCCTACCTCCATACATACAAAAGAAAGATAAAGGAAAACAAACACATCCCTTAGTCCAACTTTGGTTTCTCTCTGAATAAGACCAATAATAACTTATAATCAACCAGCAATGAAAATAAACCTCTGAAGCCCAAAGGAGCAACCAAAAACCTACCCAGCTCCCCTTAGGGGAAATGCTGCATCATTCTCTTAAGGTTTCTTTTAGCTGATTTGGAGTAAATAATACCTTTATAAGGTCACAAACAAATTTAGGAAATAGTTAAACAAGCTAGGAATAGCACTTGTGGTCCAGTTTCCAAATGTTGAGAAATTCCATGCTTAATAGAAGTCCTGTGTGAGAAAGTCTGAAATGCTGGACCGGCTGGGATCAAAAGCTTCCTTAGAAGCTGTCCTGTTCTGATTAGGAACAACCTCTGAAGCACGTGGGGCTGGAACCTGAAGTAAGCAGGATGTCAGCATCCAGCATGCAGAGAGGAGTGAATCCAATCAGGTCAATGACAGTGTCTAGTTTTTTATTTAAAAATTATTATACATTTTTTATTTTTCACATATACATTTATATTATTAAACATGTATGAAATAAACTACCTACAGCAAGAAGAACCATGGCACAGAATGAAATTATATAAATGTTGCATTCTTAAAGTTTTGCCTAATTGTATTTGACAGCCTTAATGAAAACATCTTTGGCTATCTTAATGTATCTAAAGTTCTGAATGTAAATCAATATCTATCATATATCGTCATTATCAACTTAAAACATCTCTCTAGACCCAAAAGCATCTTAACCCCTAAACAACTAAACTTAATTGTAAAATAAAAATATCTGGTCTTCAACCCCATCAAAGACTTGAGAAAGAATAAAATTGACTACCTGTGTATACCGGGAGTGCAGGTTAGTCCAGTGTTCATTCATTTCATTCTGAAAGCATATAATTTCTCACAAGCATTATACAATCCTAAAATTATAAATGTATGAGGTGTGTAGGATGCACAGAGCAATTAAGGCTAGACCTCTGCTCTTTGAATGATAAGAAGAAACACATCTTTAAATCTTCATTCATGCCATAGGAGAATGGAATCTAATACTATGTCACAGGGATTCTGTGACCAACAATGAGCATTGTCTAATGCATAGAATTTCATGTTTCAGCCAGTCGCAGAGCTATTCCCATGTACAACTGTAAAGGTAATTTGTTAGTGATTTCTCTCCATGAGCTATATAATTCTTACTTTATTACATCAAGCCTAATCCTCTGTGTATAAGTGTGTGGTTGTGTGGTTGTGTGTGTGTATATGTGTGTGCATGAGAGAGAGAGAGACAGAGAGACAGAGAGACAGAGACAGAGAGATACAGAGACAGATACAGAGACAGACAGAGACAGAGAGAGAGAGACACAGACACAGAGAGAGACAGACTGTAAGAGTCAGACAGAGGGACAGAGACACACAAACAGGCAGAAAAAAGAGAAACAGAGACAAACAGAAGGATAGGGAAAGACAGAGACAGACACACTGAGAGAAAGAGAAAGGAATGAAGGAGGAGAGAGAAGAGATATGGATGAGAAAAGAAGGAAGGAAGGAAAGAAAGGAAGGAGGGGGAAAAAGGCATGCCTAGTTACTGACATTTCTATCTTTTAAAAATGTAAATTGGCTGGGCATGGTGGCACACTATAAAGTGAGTCCAGGACAGCCAAGGCTACACAGAGAAACCCTGTCTTGAAAAACCAACCAACCAACCAAAAAAACAAACAAACCAAAAAAAAAAAATCATGTCAAAAATTAACCAGTGGTAAACTACAAAGTCTAATTTAACCTCATAAACACTCTTCTTTCTTCTTCGCAATGCTATATTTCTAACACCAACATAGACTATAAGTACACATATTTTCTTCTCATACTTTTCATTTTGTTTTGAAACTAGTAGTGGATGACCATCTGCAAATTTCATGTCCACACACTTTAGAAATATCCAAAGGGTTGCCTTGCCCCTGACCTATACACAATGTTTATGGCAAACAACCTTGGTTATCTAACATTATCTACCATCAGGCCAAGAGCACATAAATCATAGGTGGTTCCTGAAAATGTAAAAACAAACCCATTCACTGTAACGCAACATGTTCTGTCTACAGCATCTGTTTGACTGTCCACATTGATGTGGAAAAACAAGTTGTCAGAGGACCCAGGCCAAGAAATCATAGTAGACATCTGAGTTTGTTTATTTTGAGTGTATTTTCTATCAATTTTGATAAACCTGAACCTTAACTATTATGGTTTATAAATAAAATGAACTTGGGCTGGGGTAACAGTTCAGTAACTATAACCAACTAATTTTGCAAAAAATGTAATATTACAGGTATTTCTCTGTCCTTGATAAGTAAGATAGTTTTTGTATAATTGGTTTGCAGTTATCCAGCAAAGAAACTCTTCATCATGCCTAGAAAGGGCCAGGGAGAGGTCAGGGAACAAGACTGATGAGTTGATTTTCAACCAACCATAAAAACAGCTTACACTTAAGTAAAAATTTATGTGAGAAATTTCAGTAAGAAACAAAACTCCTGAACTCGCAGAGAAAAGGATTTTTTCTCTTGAGTCACTTCCTTTCATTTAACTTACCTTCAAAATGCCACCAAATTTATATTTAGTTTTTTTCAATTAAATATATCTGAATAAAATTTGTGCAGGTATGTTCATGTATGTGCAGGTGTTTGGGAAGTCCAGTAAAGGGCATTATATCCCTAAAGCTGGAATTACAAATGCTTTCAAGCTTCCCAGTGTGGACACTTGGAACCTATGAGCATCCTCTTTAACAGCAGTATTCACTTTAGATGGCTGAGACATGTATTTCCAGACCCTCACGAGAAGTTTTTATTGATGTGTTATTTTCTCTTTTGGAGACTTTTTTCCTGTCAGGATACACTCTCCTCTTTAATCTATTATCTACAGCACTGTACACAGGATAGTGACAAAATTGATGTCCTACTTTATCACAGTTTCAATTAAAAAATTAAATAGAAGTAATGTACAAGTTATCTTTCTCTCAAAAAGTGCTTTCATATGCCAGCTATACAAATGCATTTTAAAATTTATTGCTTTTAGACGTGGTTGTACTATTGTATTGGGCATATGAATGTTGTGTATGTGTTTTTATTACACCTTGATTTTTATTATATTTGGGGGATAATGACAGCAAATTCAATTTCTTCTAAATTTTGCCCCAGAACAAAAAGTTAAGTAAAAATTATGAAAAGCTGTCTTCAGCACATTTTCTTCTTGCTTCATTTATTATAGCTATAATCCCCGCTTTCTGATACTAACTGAAAATAAATATATATCACATAATTAGTCATAGATTTATACTTAATTCACAACTTTTTATTATTATTCTCATTACCAGAAATTATGTGCATCCCAAAGGAATGAGATACAAAGTCTAGAGACATTTTAACTTATTGATACTAAATACTGTATCCAAAGTTGCAGCTCACAAAGTTTATGCTGAGAATTAAACTACCTTTTGTTTTCCTGCAAAGAATAAGGCAGAAAACTATGCATCTGCCAAAACTTTTCTAGCCTTGTACTATGAGCACAGACTTTCATTGTCATGTTTATATTTACAGAGAACAATAATCAAGTATGCTATTTTCTGGACAATGTTGCCTTTTTAAGTGTGAATGGAAATTATAAGAAAAAACAAAAAGGAAAGGATAGACTGGACTAATATATTGTTTGCTCTACATCATTTTAAAGGTTCATGAATGTTATCATTTTCAATGGGTATATAATTATTGAATAAAGAAATAATTTTGCCACACTGGAGTGTGCTATTAAAATTAAACACAATGTTGTACTTACTCAAGTAAAACTAAAAGCTTGTCCACTTTTTTTCTAACTCTGTGCACATTGAGATCACTTGACAGACTGAAATTTTCCATTGTTGAAGAAATAGAACAACAAAAATCACTTTTTTTTTTTTTTTTTTTTTTTTTTTTTTTTTTACAATATACTGTATTTAAAGAGGAGCTGGTTCACTGGGATAGTGATATTTGGTTTTTGTTTGTTTGTTTTATTGAAAATAGATCCTCTCTCATGCAATGCACCCCAACCTCTGCTTCCCTCCCTCTACTGCTCCCAACTCCCCACAGTCTCCTGTCTTCACCAGATCCACTCTTCTTCCACCTCCCTTCAGAAAAGGCCTTAAAAGACAACAGCCAAACACAACAAAACAAAATTCAAAAAGACCAGGCAAAAGTCCTCACAACAGGGCTGGACAAGGCAGCCCAATGGAAGGAAGAATTCGAAGAGCAGACACACCTGCTTCCACAGATAGCAGTTTCACAAAACACCAAGCTAACAGTTATAACACAAACGCAGAGGACCTGTTACAGCCCCTGCACATCCTGTGATTGTCACTTCAGTCTATGTTAACCTGAATAGAATAGTGATATTTGTAACTAAATATTTTGAAACAGAAAAATGTGCTATCATTAAACATATTTAAAGAATATCTCTTTCAGTTTCAATTTTTTTAATTAAATTTTTTGTCACAGTGGTTCTGTGGGTAGCCCTGGTGGCCTTGAACTCAGCTCTATCTGACTCCTGAGTGCTGGAACTCAAGCTGTGTATCACTATGCATGGCTTATTTTAAATTGAAAGACATAAGTAAATATATTCCTCAAACTTTTTATATTGTCTATTCATGTCATTATTGCATTTAAAATTAAGTAAGACAAAATTAGACAACCTTTTGGGAGACAAATATTTCTTATTCATTATGTCTTTCAATTTTCCTCCTCTCAAAATATTTCTCTTCTCAAGTAAACTAATTTGATGGTTCTAAAGTTAATCTTTATATTTCTAATTTCTACCACTGTTTTATTTTTCTTACCACTTTTAATAATGTTAATCTCTTTCTAAAGTTCTTGCACATGCTATAGGCTTCAAAGTTTTAATTCTTGGATAAAATTCAAGCACTATTTATTCATTTATCATTTATTTAATTAAATATTATTGGATAAATTACAAATAATAAAGAAATACTAAATTATGTTAACATAACTTAAAACAATAAAAGGGATCACATATAGTGGTTGGTTTTCCAGTATTCTTTCCGATGGGCTTTTCCCAATTTTAAATAACTTCAAAATTGGATCATGTTGCCATGCCCTTCTGTTTTCTAGCCCTTTTTCCACAGTGTTTAGTAATTTTAATTATTGTTGAGCATTGACCTGAAGCAAAGAAGCAATTTTCCTCTAGGAGTACTAATTACCAACTAAGTGCTAGTATTTAGGGCATAGAAAGTAAAGTTTAAGTTGCTAATAAAGATCCCAAAATTGGCATGCACTTCTGCTTTAAGATGCCTCAAAGAAGATTTTCTTTGTGAATTAAAGAAGCCACCATTTATTTTAAGTATTTTATTATAAAACAAAACATAATATTATATTGCTACCATAAGCCATATTAGAATAATTAGAAAATATAGAAAAAGTAAACCATTTAAATGCTATTTTATTACTTGATGCCAAATATACTACTATTCATGTTAAATATTCACATATATAATACTAAAAAAATAGTTCATCATGCTGTAACAAACCATCCCTAATATTTACTTTAGCCTTATATAATGGAATATTGCCACATTTCATTATATTTTAAGTGATATGTAAATGATAACCTGAAAAAAGGATAAAATATCTTTCTTTATCTTTATCTTTACTTTTCACATTAAATTTATTATTAGATATTAATTCAAAACCAATAAATATCTTTTTAAGTAGGAGGTTTCTTTTTGATAGTTATCTAATCATTGCCCTTGAAGTTTGGCATAACCAAAAGGTAATTAATGTTTATTCTGTTAGTCTTATTTTTCAATAATTTTGACATTCTATCCCACCTATCTGTTTACCATGGTCTTGTACTATATGGAGGATTGTGACCTGCCATGCACTCCACATGCCTGCTTTTCAAGGGTCTATCTGCTCACTATATACCGCCTCCTGATGATATTCCTTTCAGAGTGGACTGCAAAGTGAAAACTGGTATTCTTACAAAGAAAATGTGTTTATTTAGTTTGTGGATATATCTCTATAGACGAACAACAAAATGGAGCTTACCACCGAGAAGCCACAGAATCCCAATAAACAAGATGTAAAGAATGAACGCATATTCTAAATGTAAATATCTTCATTTACAGAGACATATATACTACAGGTCCCCCCTCAAATTTGGAAAATCATTATCAAAAAGTTAAGAGCACAAAATGATATAGAGATAACAATTACATCATTGTTTGTGAAATGGGTTCACATATCCCTTCTCATAGAGAGGCAATTCCTGTAAAATTCCTTGGACTGTTTGCCTTTTAGATAAGGGTAACAGATTGGAAATTGATTGCTATCAATATGAGTGATACTGAGACAGAAAATGTTCCTGATATTGATGATAAGAAGAGGTTCAATTCAGGTTACTTGGGAGACACTCTCATTTGGTTGAGATTTTTAAGGTTCCAGAAGGAAAACAAGAAAACAAATTAGCTTTTAATGCAGAGTTTAAAACAAATCTTTTGTTCTTGAAGTTCCTAACTCTACAGATAATGTTATTGAGCAATGCTTGTGATCAAATGTGAAAAAAAAAAAAACACCTAAAAAACTATTAGTTGCACAAACATGCATCTATATGATATATTTGTTCATGGAACTTCAAAGGAAGCAAGAGCATTGGTTGACATTAATTTAGAAGAACCAGTGATGAGAAATATTAGTTTCTGTGCTAAGACTTTAACCTCTGAGCAATTCTGAGGCTTTTTTTTCTCTTTAGGTATCCTGAAAGGCAGGATGATGAACATTTGGTGACTTTCTGTCAAAGCACTCTTGTTTTACAGCTTTTAATATGTAAATTAAAAAATATTGACTTTCCAGTCTTACATATCCAATTTTATAAAAATTTTGCAAATGTATTAATTTATTACTATATTAATGTAAAACTTACCTGTAATAGTCACTTCCTTATTCTCAAATGTGCTTATATTTTATCATTTAGGAGACAGAATTATTGGTAAATCAAATTATCCAGTGGATACGAGGCTTAAAAAGACTAATTTTACAGGGTCATATGCATTTGTTTGTCATCATTCATGACACCAACCCAAGTTTATATTTTGTGTTGTTAATAATGTATTATAATAGATTGGGTAATTTTTATAAAGAAAGTGTTTATTTTTGGTTAGCTCCATGTTATAGGAAATGCATTGGATGTCTCTCATTTGCTGGCATTGTCTTAAGTTTATTTAATGCATTGCAAATGAGAGAATGTAAGCACATGACAGTTACTGTGTATAGGAACATACCATGATATCTTAACCCATTAATAATTCATGGAACAATTCATCCATGAAGACCATTCAACCTGTCACCAATTAAAAGCTCTATCTGATATCTGTATATATATAACTCTATAGATATATGTACAAATATATATTTATATAGACATAAATGATATAGCTTATAAGGTATACATTTCTTTCTATCTGTATGTCGGTATCTTATGATGCAGATTAAATTTCAATATGAGGGTTTTAGGAACACATACTGCTCATATTTTCACTGCATTGCTGTTCTTTGTAAAGTACGTATGCTCAGAGACACATGGATAGATCATAAGAAATAGTCTGTGTCATTCTAGCATTCAGGCATTCTGCTCCTTACTCAGAGTTAGAAGGAAACACCTAAAGTTCAGATGATGTCATGATGTTATCTGTGTGGTAATCTCCCTTTCCACATCCTCATAAGCATTTCTTTTCAAATAACAGGTATGTATGTAAAGTGTTCTCACAGTGTGATTTTTATTTACATTTCTCTTATGACTACTGATAATATTTTATATATCTTTTTGCCTTTTTTATATGAAAACTATCTATTCAGACCTTTAACTAGGAATTAAATTAATAAAAATTAAATTTAAATTTTCTATTCAGTTGTTTATGTGTATTTTGTAGTCAGAATGTTAACTCTTTCTCAGACATGGGCAGACCTAGAGAACTGCCTTAAATGAACTGATAAATACTTGATCCCACTCATAAATGAAATTTAATCAAGTTGATCCCCTAGAAATTGAAAGCTGAATTGTGTTAACCTGAGAGTGTGAAAAAATATGAGGTTTGGAGAAGAGAGAATATAAGCAGTCCTATGTCACTGGTTGATGAGAAGAAAAACACCAAGTGTTCTGTGGCAGACTGAGGTGGATACAATTAGCAATAATATATCATATACGGCCAAATAAAAGAGACATCTTTGAATGCATTCCTCATGAAAAGTATTAAATACATACAAATTAATTACCCTGAACTAATCACTATCAAGTGGAAATGTGAATCAAAGCATTGTACTGGACCTGTGAAATAGCCCAGTCACTAGAGAAGCTTGCTGCCATGGAGGAGTTCATCCTTGAGACCCACATGATAGAAGAAAAAAAAAAAAATATACTGGTGGTTATCCTCGGACTTCTGAGGGTGCTCTGTGATACATAGACTTCAAGAAACACATGTAATCACAAACACATTCACATAGAAATGCATAGACCCAGAGGCATATACTCTACACGCAAACACACACACACATGCGCACACACTCCAAAACACAAATACAGGAAACAAAACAAATGAATAAAATGGAGTAAAACTTCTTTAAAGGAAAGTTTGGCTACCCAGAGACCCCAGGGTTGTACTGGTACAGAGAAAAGCTGTAAGCATGCCAGCTGTCTGCAGTTTAAGGAGTGAGTCCTCTGGAGAAAGCAAGCCTGTTGAAACTTGGTGGCATATGTCTAGCTTCTGGCTTGTAGCATTTGTTTATAATAGCTATAACAGGATAATGTTGAAGAGCACGTATAAAGTTGACCTACGGCAATTTTTTTAATGAAAATCAAAAGAGAGACATGAAATGGAAAAAATTAGTCAGAATAACATATATTTCTGAGAAATAGAGTGAGATAAATCCTGACCATCAAAACTCCACTATTCCTAGCTCAAGATGAAAAATTCTATTCTACAAAAATCTAAAATGTCTAGGATGGAGGGAATTTCTGCACACTCTTTTGGTGTGATGAGAGTACCACTTTGCCCTTGTTTAATTTGAGTTTTAATTTTAATGTTTCCCCTTGCATTTTCACATCTGAAAATAAAGAATTCATATAATGAAAAATCACTGTGGGATCCATTCACCATTTCTATTTTGTAAAAAAAGAATTCAGAGTTCTTATAGAGGTTCCCCGGTCTTCCAGTCTTTCCAATGTACTCTGTACTGATAATACGCATAACACAGCCTGACCATGAAAATATATTAGGACATGGAGGGAAAAATTGATTATAATAACTCTACAAAGGAATTCAGAAAGAACCTCCTGACCCTACAATTAAGATCCCTTCTTCACACAACCAAGACACTTATATATTGTGCTTATTGAATCTATCAACAAACTGTTTGCTATTTCTATAGCAAAATTGAGTCAGTGGAATTGGGATGGATGTGAGGACATCCTATTGGAACTCTAGGTGAGAGAAATATAAGAGAGTGGGGAAATAGAAGGATCCAGAGGGTCCTAAAACCCTACAAGAAGAACATCATGATGGGCATATCTAGGCTCATGGGGGACTGCTCAAACTACTGTACCAATCAAAGACAGTACAAGCAGTAAACATAGAACCTCTACTCTGATCTAGCCAATGGATGGGACATTCTCCACCGTTGTGTGGAGAACAGGGAATTGACTCTGATGTGAACTCTGGTGCCCCATATCTGACCACTTCCCCTTGGTGGGGAGGCCGCTGGCACTCAAAGAAAGAATAAGCAGGCCACCAACATGAGACTTGATAGCATATGACCATATAGTGGGGGAGGAGGTTCCCCTCAGTCATAAACCTATGGGAGGGGAATAGGGTGAAAGCAGGTGGGAAAGAGGAATGGGAGGATAAAAATGATGGGATAACAATTGAGATGTAATCTGAATAAATTAATAAAAAATTATAAAAAACTTGAGTCAGTGGGACAAACTGCTATGAGTCAGGTGAAGATGTTGGCAGAAGCTGATAATGTGTGTTTTGTTTTAACTTGGATAGCTGTATAGTTTTTGTGCCAGGAAGGATAGATTTAAAGAAAAGAATTTATTCCCTTAGAAGTAAAACCAGAGCATAGTCAATGTCTTACTTGGAGTGTGCTTTAACCTAAATGTGTCATACTGAGTGCTTCTACTTTCCATGTGTGTATGAGCAGGAAACTCCATTTACAAGAGAGAGTAGAATGGAAGAGGACTCTCTAGGCAGTTTTGCCAAGCTGGGTTCCAAAACCACAGAGAGAAAAAAACATATATTCATCCAAACTGCCTGCTGACAGGTACTATAAATGGGTAGATATATCTGTAGCTCCTGGCAGTGGGACTGACACCTCTCACCTGGATGGAATTTAAAATTTTTCTATTAAATATATCTTTTAGTTTTACATATACATTTATATTACTACACATATATACAATTAACTACCTATATCAGGAAGAACCATGACACAATCAGGAATTATATAAATGTTACATTCTTAGTGTGTTGGCTATTTGTATTTGGCAGCCTTGAATAAAACATCTTTCCTATCTTGGTGAGTCTAAAATTCTGAATGTAAGTCAATATCTATCATATCTCCTCTTTATCAACTTAAAACATCTATCTAGATCTAAAAACACCTTAACCCCTAAACAATTAAGCTTCATTGTAAAACTAAGCTACCTGGTCTTCAGCTCCATCAGAGACTTGAGAAGGAATACAATTGATTACTGAAGTATATCGGGAGGGCAGGTTAGCAGCTTTCCAAATGAGAAGATGAAAAATACAGTTTGCTACCTGAATAGTCATGCAAAACTCTCTATAATGTTGGAGCATCTTCTTCAGCCTTCTGGCACAATATATTTGACAGAGGAAGAAGTTACAGGTAGTATGGATGAGAACTCTGAAAGCCCACTGCAGTAGTGCTTCATGCTATACTGCAGTCGCAGGCTCTCCCGCTGCTCCCTTGCACTATGCTCAACAAAGTCATCTTCCTATTCACATTTGAAGAGTAAAATCATAAATGTCAGACAATAAATTTTCTACGTACACTAAAGCCCAAAAATGAAGATTCTATAAATTTCGGTTAGTAAATCAAGATTTTTGAGACCTTATGGGAAAAAGAAGAATAGGTAGGAAAATAGACTGAAATAATTCACAAGTTAGCAGTTAAATTAATGAAAATTTAAATCTAGCTAAAGGAACGAAACGGCCAAAGAAGTATTGTGTCCATTTATTTTATTCTAATTTTTCTAGCTGAGTTCGGCATGTGGTTGATAATATACTCTAATTATAACATTTTTCCTTTCCCTTTCATCCCTCCATACTCTCCCATATACCCCTTCCTGCTCTCTTTCAAATTAATGACCTTTTTAGTATTAATTTCATTGCATGTATATATATGTATATACATATATACACATACAGATTTGAATATATTTCTAAAGATAAACTGATTAATCTATATAACGTGACTTGTAAATATTTTCAGGGTTGGCCTTTTGTTACTGGAAAACCAATTGTTAAGCTTTTCAATGGGAAAACTGTTTCTCCAGCTTCCAGCTTCCTTCAGTTGCCTATTGTATTTTGTGTAGTGTTGAGGCCCAGTTGGTTTTTCCCTGTCCCCTTTAGTGTGTCCACTGGTGTCATCCTTGCTAATGTCATGTTTTCTAAGTCGTGGTGTGGAGGCTTTATGTGGCTAGCTTCTGGTATTACTAGGAGACAAATTAACACTTCAAGCTCCCTGATTCCCTAACAATATTTCCATCCCCCCTTACATAATACTCCCCAAGCCTTAGTGTGTGGTTTTTAAAGAAGCACTCCAAAAGCAGACATGACACTAAACCAGAAAGTTATTACTAATAGACTTTGATCCTATAAATTCTCTGAGGTCCATGAAACTTAAACTTGTGACTCTGAAATTTTAACTATATAGATCCTTGAACTAGAAGCTAAACATGTATTCTCAGCTAGATTAATACCATATTGACCTTCAGGTTTGGAATATTACGGAACTTGTTCTTTCCATAAAAGGAAGTCACGATAAAGGGCACTGTGCTCTTTTACTGCTTTTCAGGATTTATTATTAGGAAGAACTTTAGTGTTTTAATCTTCATATTAAAAACATCACCTTCTATAGTCCATTTTTTCACTCTCTGTATTAAGGATAACATGCATATTTGCATCTTAACATGGTGCCTATGTGTATATGCTTGTGTTGTGAGAAAACATTCCACAGTTCTCTTTCTTCCTTTCCACGTTTGTGCTAGGGGATCTTGCTCCAGCAATCAAGGCTTCTCTGGAGAACCAGCTGTCTCTTTCATGTAAGCAGTTCAAAAAAAAGAAAGTGGAGCAATTACTTTCAGAGACTAGGGTGCCACAGACATCATTTAAATTGATGTTAATTCTTCTAAATTTATCTATTGAAGTGCAAAGGATGCAGTCTCAGTACTTCTGGCCTAAATGCTCTGAACTGTGTCTGTTCTTTCAGGACTAACTCACCTCTTCCATGGAGAGAAAAAAATGAGAACATTGGCCTTTTTGCTCGTGGAAGTCATTGTTCACAGGACAGGTTACGACAGGAAGTTACAAGACAAAAGATAGAACCCATGCTGAGCATGAGTGCTTTATAATTTAATTTACTTGTTTTTCAATTTTGCTAGCAAAATTATGTGACAACTCTCATGGAAATATTACCAGACGAAGCACACCTATATTTTTTTGGATTTAATTACGTCCCAAAGTTATTGGAACTTTCTTCTTGCTTATGCCCCTCATGGAGAATTTAATATGAAAGTAGCAGGGAGCAGGATTATCAGAAGAGAAGCAGAGAATCTGGGGTTAGACGTAGATAGTGGAAAGAGAACAGGGAAGCAGAATCTCAGTGCACATTTACTTTCTTTTTTTTTTTTTTTTTTTTTTTTTTTTTACATTTACTTTCATTAGCATTTTTTGTTTGTTTGTTTCCTAGTTATGCCATCCATCTTAGTCTCATTTGACCAGGAGATTTCCTACAAGCTGCTTGGAAACATTCTCAGTCTGTTCCATAGTCCCAAGATATTAGAACTATTATTTCACCCTTGCAGACATTTTTTCTGTGTTAGTCATTGCGGTTCAGGGGTCTTAGTGCTGGGTAGAAATGCTGCCTTTCTCTCATAGCCACTTGCACTGCACCTTTGGATACTATGAAGTGGTCTAGGAAGAGCAGCCTTGCAGGTCAGTTGTAGCTCAGTCCTGTGTTCAGAATCTGTTGTAGCTTTAGCAACAGGATCTGTGTTTTAAGCTCTGGAAAGCATCAAGGCAATGCAATAATTTGTGTTGATTGGGAGTCTCTTTGACTCCCTTGACTACACCTGACTTGAAGTTCTCATTTTCTAGTCTAAGGCTCCTGAAGGAAACAGTATCCTAAATTTATCTCTCTGATCTCTTGCCCCTTATTCTCCTTAATCCCTCTTCAGAGTTAAATTCACATCACCTTGTTGCCTTCATTTTTGCTTCATAGCATCTTTGTCTTCCTATCTATTGTTGCAAGATATTTGATTCCATTGTGAACTGTCAAAACCTGTCTTATGTATGGTATGTTTCATCCCCAACAAACACTTTTAATCCAAGAACTTTCTGCTTGTTGTAAACAGGTGAATATTATGTGGCTCAGCCCTAGAACACACCTTTCATCCTAGAGCTATAGCGAGAAATCAGCTGTCCATGATTAAAGAGTAGTAGAGATTTTGAATCAAAGGGTATTTAAGAGAGCATGAAGGAGATTTTTCATCTTTGAGCTACTAAGTTCTTTGGCCTTTAATTTTTTTGACATTTCCTCCTGGGCTGTCAACTGAGCTAGTGAGCCTTTTGGGCCTTATCCATAGGGACATGACCTGAATATAAAGGTCAGATGGGTGTTTTCTCTGCCTCTCTGAGCCAGCAGGTTTTCACCCCAGCATTCAATCTCTGTAGAATTCTTTCTATTGACACTCATGCTTGCTAGGTTTTTGTTTGTTTTGTTTTTTACATTCTTGCTCTCTCTTGCTTATTTGTAGTATAGTCACATCTAGAAATAGAATTTCAGAGTTGAAATTTCAACTAAGAGAAAATGTTTTGTTTAATTTATCTTTTGAGAATGATTTTCTTCACTTGATGTAGTAGTTTGTAATTTATCTTACATTTTCTTTTTCTTATGAATTATTTTATTTATATTTAAGGTTGAAGCAATGAAAATCTTAAAAAAAACTCCTAGGGTGTTAATATCTATTTTAATTTAACTTTCATAAGAGAAAGTTAATAAGAATTCAATATTTGTATTGTTATTAAAATTACATTTATGAGTCAGACCAGTATTTGAAAGCTTATCTTCATTAATTAACAGAGTTTATAAACATTTGTTTTTTGTATTCATATTGTGACATATGCGTGCTGTGGAATATCTAAAATTGTGATTTAAATATCTACTGTCTCATATTATCTCGATAACTGTGCATACAGGGAGACAGTTGCAAGCAGAATATCTAAGCTCTACTCTTTTGTTCTGTATTGCTTTTAATATATTTTGCTATATTTATGCCTGTCCTTTATGCCACTGGTGTCATCCAAGTCTTTGCTACTTTATTATGAATGTGGATAGAAGTGTTGTATACAGTTTTTACTTCTATAATTGTTTCTGAGACAGGATTATGTCACTTCCTGTTTGAAACATGAATAAAAAGTATCAAACTTACTGGTTGAGTTCTCCCAACCTTCAAGAACTAACCAGTGATTATTTTATTTCATTTCTCCTTACTATATTTAATAATGATCCATATCAAACTATTTAGATTAGTTTCATAACATGAAAAATTTTATATGCTGATACATTTCCATCATTTCCATATGAGTCCCCTTTTATGAATGGATATGTACAATAACATTCAGTGATCATTTTGAGCTTTCTATAACACTGTAAGATTCTGAGAGTACTATTTTTCTCAGACACAATATTTTTATTGCCAAGTTCTTTGAAGAGCATTTTTAAAGTAGTCACCCAATATCAATTATCACATCTCTATACACATGCCTTCAGCTAGGTAGCATAAACTTAAAAGAAAATCCATTCAAATTTTTACAGGTAGGGAAAATTAAAATGGATTAATTATATGTAGAATAGAGAACTAGAAGAAACTTGCCATTACTTATCACCATGTATAAAAGCATAAAGTCATGGTATTATTTCTCATGATTCTGTTATTTTGTATAAACTAAGGGGTTAGCCTATCTGGAACATCCAAAAGGAGTCATTCATACATTTATTGGTACAGTCATGTTAGATGGAGACACAGAAGTGGCTGTCAATAGAAACACCTTCATTTTGAAAGGTTTGATTTCTGCAGGTGACGCAAGGAACAAAGATGACTTTTAACAGTAGAAAGGTGAAATTGGCAGCCCTTTATACTTTCGATCTGAAAAAAACTCAAATGCTTTTTTTTTTTTTACATACAACATTATCAGGGCCAGTTAAAATATTTTCAAGCCAAGACTAGATAAAACAGTGTCCATTTGTTGCCATGGCAAATGGGATAGGAGCATGCACACAAAAAAATATAAGTAATTTGGGTCATCACTTGAGCCAATTTGCTCAGGGGAAAAAAAAAACCTCAGATTCTATTTAATGTCTGCTCACATTTTCTGTGTTTTTATTATTTTTCTGTTTGTTCTAAGCGTGGAGTTGGACATTGTGAAATGACCAAGCACTAAGAATGTTAATAATTGCATCAGCCTTTATGCGTGTTGTGGTAGACACAGAAACATTTGTCTTTAATTGGAGGCTTTTATAATTTTTGGAAACCAAAAATGGTAACATGATTGGTCCATGTGATTGGTCCAACAATGGTTGTTTAAGAAAGCAAAAGAGACAGGTGGCAAAAATATTTTTGAGTTAGAATATGGTTGCTGTATGTTCTGCTATGCATTATCTCTTGCTGAAACAGAATATTATTTCAAGAAATACTGAATAAAATGGCCGTGGAATGCTTATTCAGCTGTTGAAATGATTGAAGTGATGTGTAGGTCAACTGATGATGATGCTATTTGCTCATCCATCAGTAGAGTAATTTTCACATTAACGTCATTGTTGACTTTCATATATGTGATTGACAGCTTAGGTGAACATTTGTCAGTGTATAGCCAGATAGTGATTGTTTCTAGTTATCATCAAGCACAATTTAAGTCCCAGAATCTTTATTATAATCAATTTTAGTTTATTTGTATATTATTAATGCAAAAATGAGGTCAGTGAATCTAGCTATAAAACACTAATTGGAGGGATCTTTGATGCCTAGGTAAATAAGCAAATTAACAAAGAGAAATATAACAAAACTGAGAGAAGTGGTCACAAACAGACATTGATTTTGAATCATTACAATATCTTTTCAACTGAAAAAAGCCACCTAAATTGTTGATAATTTTATTTCACATATAAAAGGTAAAATATTTTAGGTCTGATTTCCTATATTGACAATTAACTTTACATTAAAAGTGAAGAAACTCTGAAATTATGATTGATTCCAGAGAAGACTTAGTCATTTCTTCACAAATTACTTCCTGTGACTGAGAAAACCAGTTCTCTGTCTTGATTCCATCATAGGCTTTCTTTTCTTTTTTCCTTTATTAATATTTTGTTGTTGTTTTGTTTTATTTTGTTTGTTTCTTTATTTTTTATTTTTTACATATACATTTATATTATTACACATATATACAATAAACTACCTATAGCAAGAAGAAACATGACACAATCAGGAATTATATAAATGTTACATTCTTAATGTTTTGGCTATTTGTATTTGGCAGTCTTGAAGAAAACATCTTTCCTATCTTGGTGCATCTAAAATTCTGAATAAAAATCAACCTCCATCACATCTTGCTATTATCAACTTAAAATATCTGTCTAGACCTAAAAACATCTTATCCCCTAAACAACTAAGCTTTTTGTAAAACTAAGCTACCTGTTCTTCAACTCCATCAGAGACTTGAGAAGAAATAACCTTGATTACATGAGTATTCCTGGAATGCAGGTTAGTAGCTCTCATAGGCTTTATTTTCAAGTTAGCAGTTGATAAACACTAAAATGTATCCATATAAGTTGAAAAATACAATAAGCACATTTTATTTTATGTACAATAAAATGCAATTTAGATTAAATCTATGAATTTTTCATCATGCATATTACTTAAGTAAATAATAAGGTCATCTCTGAAACATTTTCCATCTAGTGGAAAAGGATTCCTCACAATTTAAGAGTTTGGGTATTGCATGCGATACTTTCAGATCATGTTTCTGATATGAATACTAAGCAAAATTAATATCGTGCAAAGGTTAAATAATAGAAACAATAATGTTTACTTGTTATCTTATTTTCCTGTGGAGGATTTTGTCATCTTAAGAGACATTTAAAACATAAATAGGAGATTATCTTCTTGAAAAAGCTCTCTCTAGTTCTTTTTATCCTTAAGCCAAGGTGAACAGGCATTTCTCACCTGGGGCTGAGATTGTGGTTTTATCTATTATTTAGAATTAGTGTTACTTATGTTATTGCTCTCTCTACTAATGTATGAATGCTAATAGTAAATGCATTGATTTTTTTACTGCATCCAGTATGATATTTAAACACCATCTGTTGAATGAGATGGTGAGGACACTATTTTTTTTTGTTGTTGTTGAAACTGTTTCCAGACCAAATATTTCTTGCTTTGGTTAATTTTCTGCTTGATTGCTTATTTATTTGTTTGTGTTATTTACTTGACACAACTTAGGTGTATGTGGAAAGAAAATCTCTCAAATGAGAAAATGCCTCTACTAGATTGCCTGTAGGCAATTCTTAAGAGTATTTTCTTTTCTAGATCAATGACTTATGTGGGAGAGCCCCGCTCACTGCAGGTAGTACAAACCCTGACCATGTGGTCCATATTGGTATAAGAAAGCTGAATAAGCCACAGGGAGCAAGCATTTACTGTCTTAATTGTGCTTTACTCCTCTACAAATACAAATAATAGCTAGGTCACTTGATTTGACAACCAATTTTACCTCATTTTTCTCATCATCAAATATGTATTTCTTGTGACAATATTATCTCCAACTTGATGACTACCATTACAAATGGCAATATTAAAGTCTACACTATTCTTTTGAGGCTGTGTGTTTTGCAAATACTTTGATGTTGTATTTTATAGTTCTGAGGTCTTCAAAACATCCTCAAAAGTTTACATCAAGCATTATCATCTTGATACTGTTATTATTCATACTTATAGGTATTATGATAACTTAATTTCAAGCAACAAAATCTCCAGGAACTTTTTCAGTTTTCTAATTTTTTTCATTAATGCATTTTCAGGTTTAGTGGAAAGTAAAATTGTCTCTATTCTCTCTGCCTTTCTGTTACTCTTTGTCTGTCTCTTGCCCTGCCTTGAGTGTGTGTGTGTGTGTGTGTGTGTGTGTGTGTGTGTGTGTGTGTGTGTGTGTGTGTGTATGTCTTTTTTGCCTGGAAGAAAACTAGGATAGTTTCTATACATGTCTCTCCATCTCTTTCAGGCATCGCTTCCTTAAAAGAAATGATTATGATTAGTCATAATCTTTATACTTAATTTTTCTACCTTCATTTTAATATTTCACTGTTTCCTTCTGGCTAAAGAACAACCCTAGATAGAGCTAATCTTTACCTACATCATATTTTTATCTGCACTGAAACCATGGAGATAGCTAAAACCATGAACATTGTAATAACCTTGAAGTTAAATTTACAGTCAGATTTTTCTAGTGGGTCCCAGAATGTAGATAGCAATCTTGTAATACTTTCTAAGGGCTTCAATTTTTCCACAGTCTTCTGTGGAAACTGTATCACCAGTGCTTCTTCCTTCCTATAAATGAAATATTTTCCTCATCCTCATTCTCAATGTATATTCTGAGCAATTAGTCTTAGTCATTAGAGAAGATCTCACAAGTTCCTACCTTGCTCCTGCAATACTCACTACCTAGCATATGTCCTGACCTTCAGTCTTTTTATACTAAAGGAATGAACATTCTATACTTAAAACTAAGTGGAATATCCTTTCCTACCTCGGTATGCCTCATCCATGTTCACTTACTGGCATTCCAGTGACATTCTTCAGTGATTCTACTGCCGTGTACTGTACTCACACTATTCATCTCGCCACAGGAACTTTCTCAGAAGCATAAAGACCAGGTGTTATCCAGCGAATGTAAATATGTCTTTTTTAAGCCAACTTTCCAGAGTATTTTCTTTCTTTATTTTTTTTCTCTCTGTTTCTGTAAATTTTGACAGAGGAGTTCTGAATAATTGCTTTTTTTCATTTCAAATCTTTATACACTTTCTTCACCTGACACTTTCCAAAGTATGGTTATACACATGTGTGTTTATATTTGACTACAAATTCTCTTTTCACATTAAAAATGAGAACTATATGACTTTCTCACGTACTCTGGTGCCTCACATTTGACCATGTCCCCTGGAGGGGGAGACCTGGGGGCACTCAGAGGAAGGACCGCAGGTAGCCAAGAAGAGACTTGATACCCTATGAGAATACACAGGGGGAGGTAATCCCCCTCAGGAACAGTCATAGGGGAGGGGAATAATGGGAAAATGGGGGGGGGGGAGAATGGGAGGATACAAGGGATGGGATAACCATTGAGATGTAACAAGAATAAATTAATAAAAAAAATGAGAACTATGCCACACTCTCTCCAAAACCTCATCATCATCTGCATTCAGGAGGAGGATGCAGGGCCCCAGGAACATCCAGGCTTGCTGTGCCCTAGGAACGAACATCCAAGTTACACCCCTCCTCTTTGGTGCTGCCAGTTTCCTGCCTGCTGGGTCCACCTGGGGAACAGTCAGCAGAGGTGAGCTAGACACTGTTACCATAGCCTCATTGCTCATCTTCCAAAGGAGACCTTGGAGGGCCTCAGGCATATCCAGCTTAGACTCCTTTCCTCCAATTCGCTGCATGCCTGGTCCTCCTGGTGCACAACCAGCAGATGTGAGCTGTGCTCTATCCACTGAGCTCCATTGTCTGGGCAGTGACTCCCTTCCTGAGGAGGCCTGCAGGACCACAGGAACAGCCAGGCCTCCCTGGGACACAGCCAACAGGGGTGAGCAGTGGGCTATTCTCTGGGCCCTACAATCAGGCCCAACTCCTGCTGGCATCGTGAATATCCAGCCAACACCAGGGACAACCAGATGGCTAAAGGTCAGCATAAGAACACAATCAACAACATCCAGCTCAAATTGGCACCACCAGAACACAGCTATCCTAATAGAACAAGCCAGTGATATCTTAACACAGACAAAGCACAAGAATATGACCTTAAGTCAAATATTATAAAGACGATAGAGGACTTTAAAGAGGAAATGAAATATCTTAAAGTAATATAGGAAAATAAAACCAAACATGTGAAGTAAGTGAATAAAATAGTGCAAGACATGCAAATGGAAATAGAGGCAATAAATAAAACACAAACTGAGGAAATTCTGAGGATCAAAAACCTAGGGAAGAGAACAGGAACTACAGATACAAGCATCACCAGCAGAATACAAGAAATGGAAATGAAAATCTCAAATATGGAAGGTAGATTTAAATAAATCAATAGTTTGATATAAGGAAACATTAAATCTAAAAGGTTCCTTGTACAAAACATCCAAGAAATCTGGGTTACTATGAAAAGACCAAATATAGGAATAATTGGAGCAGCAGAAGAATTTACCCTCCAAGGACCAAGAAATACTTTCAACAAAATCATAAAAGAAAACATCCCAAACCTAAAATGAGAGAGAGAGAGAGAGAGAGAGAGAGAGAGAGAGAGAGAGAGAGAGAGAGAGAGAGAACTATAAACATGCAAGAAGCACACAGAACTTCCTTATAGATTGGACCAGAAAAGAAAAAGAAAATCCTCTCACCACTTAATAATCAAAAAACTAAATTACAGAAGAAAGAATATTAAAAGCAGCAATGTAAAAAGGCCAAGTGACACATAAAAGCTGAAGTATCAGATTTATACTCAACTTCTCAATAGAGACTCTAAAAGACAAAATAAGCTACATTAATAAATAAAATGGACTTATAACTGGTAAGGATGATGGTTACCTTAATAAAGATGAGTTATAACATCTTATATGTCATTAAATAAAAAAATGACATTGTTAATGGAATAATTATCTGGGTTGCCTTCTCTAACCTCAGTGGGAGAGGATGTGCTTAGTTCTGTTGAGACTTGATGTGCCAGGGTTGTTTGGTACCCATGGGGCATCCTCCCTATTTCTGAGGTGAAGGGGCAAGAGTTATGGGGAAAGAGTGTATGAGGGTGGGACTGGTAGGAGAGGAGGGAGGGCACTGTGATCAGGCTATAAGTGATTAAATAAATTAATTAATGGAAAAAATAAAAGTACAATTTTCATCTTTGCCTCCTTATTTTTACATGCGTGAATGTCATAAATGCATGTATGTAGTACACCATGTATATGAAATGACTGTGAATGCTATAACAGGATCTCCTAGAATGCTAGGAAATGTGGCTGTGAGCCAATCATACAGGTGCTGAGATCTGAACCTGGGACCTCTGGAAGGGCAGCCAGGGATCTTAGCTGTGGAGCATCAGCCAAGCCCCAATTTTCACCTATATTCTCCCATACAAGCTGTGAACGCTTCGATAAGCACATAGGACAAAAATCTTCCTTGTAATATTTAACATGTCTTCTGTGTGAAAAAGAACAAATGACATAAACCTGGAGATAAAAGAATTTTGTACTCTCATCGGTTTAACGTAGACATGTATGGTAGAACAGGCCTCATTATGAGGCTAACATGAGGTCTCTTCATTAAAAATGCCTAAGTATCATTTGCATGTATATTTTTATGACACCTTTCCAGGAACATATCCTGAAGTCACTATTGTAGGACCAACACTGGAATAAGAGGATTCTTAGTGGAACTCTGATGTAATAACTGAGCAAGAAAGACATTGAAAACAAGGAAGGACATCATTCTTGCAAAAGAGATAAAATGAATCAGAAGTTCTCTTTGAAAGTTCCTATTGTTTTATCCACTAGTCTCTCTTCTGCTCTTTCAACATTTTTGACAATCATATTCTCCTTGCATCATTTATGATTGTGGGGTTTTGTAGAGATGATTTGATGAGGTATCAAACTCTGCAATAATAAAAACTCTTTCATAAGTTACTCTGAAAAGCAGTAAGTTAATACTTTGGCTACTTTCCTTGTCTATCCTAGACATAGCTGGACTGTGCCAAATGCAATAATTCTCTAAAACTTCTTACTAATGATGTAATTCCTTTCATACATTGTCCTGTAGAGAGGTCAGGGTGCTGTGACAATATCCACAAATTGCATAATGTCACGTAGTTGCTCAAAACACATTTCATCCGGCTCTATATTACAAAGGCCAAAAGCTATCATCATTGTCAAAGCAAAACCTAACCTAGCCCAAGAAAACAGAAAAGAGAGATCTTTTTCCCTGATGAAAGTGTAATAACACAAGGACAACTAAACTGCATTAAAGTGAACACTGTTGTTAGATGATATAAAGGTGCTGGAGAAGATGGCACTACTACTTGTGCCATGGCTAACATTTCTACACAACCCTTAGTAACAGACGGCATTCTTCTTACTAGCCTACATAGTAAGTACTCTTTCTTCATCCTATGTGTTATTGTTATTGTTGTCATATTTTAAAGGTAGAAATTTAGACACAGTAAATCTCATGGTGGTCACATAGCTATAAAATAGTAGAACTTGATTTCCTAGAGAGTCAGGCTCTAGAACCTATTCTGAGTGCATAGTATATGAAGTTCCCTTACTCCACCTTCATTATTCTATCTTTACTGAGTTGAAATGTCTATTATTTTAATATTAATTTGCTAACTGTAAATGTTTCTGTGCTTACATATATATATGTACCATATGTACACATACCATTTATGACTGTACATGTCTGTGCATATGATTTATTTTTCTATTTAGTTTTCTTTCTATTTCTTATTTAAATATTTTACATATTTGTTTAAATTTTATTTTGTAGAATTAAAGATTGAACTTAGGATCTGCTATAACGCGATATGTAAATACTAAACTGAGAAGTACAGCAGTTGTTTGTGAGTCTTGATTAACCCTTAATTATCCATAGCATGTGTCAATAGCACAGATTTTTAGTTACCATGAAAGGGCCACATTCTATGAACCTTTTGAAGAAACTCATATCCTTTATGAAACCAGGGTTCAATAGGAACAGAGACATTGTCTACTGAAAATGAACTAAGGGTTCAGGAAACACATTTTATCAACATTTCCAGTATCTTTGTGGTGGGGAATTGAACTCTAGACCTTTGATGGAGCAGACAGTGCCCTTAACCTCTGAGCCATCTCTCCAGCTATTACTAGTAGCCTGAGTATTTTCTCGAGTTTAGCCTACAAAGACGTTAAGGCATACCAGAGTTTAGCTGTGACCAGTAGTGTAGTCTAGAAACCAGGGAAAATAGATGAGGTAGAAGGCTTAAAGAAAATAAATATTTTCAATAACAGAATGTCTGAGTAGCATATAGCATTGAAATGACCCTATAATCAAGCATATCACCAGGAGTTGCCTGAACAATGTAACCGAATTTGACAATACTCTTTCATCAGAGTTCTGTTCAGAGTTTCTCCTGAGGTTAAAAATTAGAGAAAAGTAAAAAGCATTAATAAATCTCCAGGGAAACCTGTAAAGCACACAATTTTTGAATGAAATTTATTGGTGACATTTTGTCTTTAATATTTAACCTAGGGAAGACTGGGTGTCTTTTTTGATTAAACACCTCTCCACATGCAATTTTTATAATAGCAACACATCAAACACAGGTAATTATTTCTAACATTTTCTTTTAGAAGGAAAGAAAAATCTTTATAGTATTCAATTGTCATATGGAAATCACAATGATAGTTTAAAGTTTTTGGTTTAAAAGGTATCTTGATCACCTATCATTTTAAAAGTTTAAATTCTATTTTTAGGAAGCATTTATTTTTTCCTATCAGAAAAAAAAAATCCTTTCCTAAAAGAGAAGAAAATTATTCTTTATTACCTAAAGACAGACTTACTTTTCAAGAAATGAAATGGGAAATTAGAAATAAAATTAAATTATAGAGGATCCGACAAGATGGTGGCACTCAATATGGACCTTGTCTAGAAGGCAGAGTAACTGAGGCTGGGAAATGGACTGATTTGTTAATCAGGAGCACCAAGCCTCCCCTCATTGCAGCTGGACATCCCTGCCCACCATTCAGAAGGCACAAACTTTAAACACTTTGTGCTCCTCAGAATACAGGAATAAGCTCAGAGCCCCTAGGGAAGAGAAGGTCTGCAGCAGCTACAAGCAGTGACTCAGCACAGCAAAGCAGGTGACCTAATGAACAGGCCAAAATCCTAAACATAGACTTGGGGACTCATTAGTCTAAACAAGTGGGGAGGATAAAACAAAGTCCGCACCCCCACTCACCACCATGCCCACCTTGGCTGGGCTAGGGTTGGGAAACACAAGATCCAAGCATACTGCACTATTTTGAACGCTGGTGCATTGTAGTCCCCCGGCAGAACACAACATCAACACAGTGGAAGCCATACAGCATCTGGCACCCAAGCCACTGTTTGTGGATGATTCCTCTGAGGTGAACAACTAGCCAGAAGAACCCTAAAAAATCATGGATCCTAAGAGGCACAGGTTGGACAAATACAGATACAGGAAGACAGTGTCTGCCAAGACAGTATTGGAAGCAGCTGCCTTCCAAAGGTACTCACCTGCATGACTGGCTCTTAGAAATCCCAAGCCCTCTCAGAAGATGCCTAAAGGAAAGGGTAAGAAAACAAATAACAAAATCAAGGACAACATGCCTCCACCAGAAAGTCCAGACATCAAGAGTTAGCCTAATACAGCTGAATCTCAGGTAAGTGACTTAAAGACTATGCTTATACAGTTATATGAGAATTATAAAGAGGAATTGAATAGATCCTTCCAAGAATTTCAGGAAAATACTAACAAATGAATAAAGCCTTCAAGGAGAAACATGAAACCTCAATTAAACAGGTGAAAGAAATGAGTAAATCAGTTTAAAACATGAAAACAGAATTGAACACCATTAAAAAATAACAAATTTAGAAAACCCTCAAAATGGAACAACTGAAGAAGAAAGCAGGAATCCAACAGGTAAGTATAACCAACATTATTCAATATATGGAGGAGAGGATCTCAGTGGCTGAAGATCCAATAGAAGAAAATGATACATCTCTCAAAAAATATTAAAGCAGAAACATCTGTAACACAAAGCATCCAAGAAATCAAGGACACCATGATAAAGCATAACCTCAGGATAATAGGGGTAGATGAAAAAGAGAATGTAAAGTCACAAGGATCAGAAAATGTTTTCAAGAAAATCACAGGAGAAAATTTCCCCAACCTAAAGAAAGAGATTCCTTTGAACATACAGGAGGCCTACAGAACACCAAATAGACTAGAGCAGAAAAGAGATTTCTCCTGGCATATAATAACCAAAACACTAACTATGTAGAACAAATAAAAGATATTAAAAGCAGCAAAGGGAAAAGGACAAGGAACATACAAAGGCAGACCCATCATTATTACACCTGACTTTTCAACAGAGACCATGAAATCCAGAAGGGCCTGGGCTGAGACCATTCAGACACTAAGAGACAACAGATCCCAACCAAAACTACTATATCCAGCAAAACTTTCAATCACCATAGATGGAAAAACCAAGATAGTCCATGAGAAAACCAAATTTAAACAATATCTAAATACGAACTCAGCTCTGCAGAGGACAGTAGAAGGAAAACTCCATCACAATGAGGTTAACCAAACCTAAGAAAACAGAGGACATAGATAATCATATAGCAGCAAAACCAAAGCAAACACTGCCAAACACAATCACCACCAACTCCACAATAAAAGGATCTAACAAGCATTGGTCTCTAATATCTCTCAAGATAAAAGGCCTCAACTCCCCATTAAAAAGACACAGGCCAACAAAATGGATGCAAAAAAGAGATCCATCATTCTGCTGCATTCAAGAAAAACATCTCAGCAACAAAGATAGACATTACATGAGAGGGAATGGCTGGAAAAAGATTTTCCAAGAAAAAGACCCAAGAAGCAAGCAGAAATAGCCATTCTAATTTTTGATAAAGTAGACCTTCGATTAAAATTGATCAAGAAAGATATAGAAGGTCACTTTGTTCTCATCACAGAAAAATTCCACCAAGAGGACATTACTAGCCTGAGGAGCTATTCCCTAAATACTAAGGCACCCACATTCATAAAAATTACTTTTAAAAAGGAAATTACATATGATCCCAACACAATGATAGTGGGAAACCTAAACACCCCACTCTCACCAATGGACAGATCTTCAAGGCAGAAACTAAATAGAGAAATAATCAAGTTAACAGAAGACATGAATCAAATGGTCCTAAAAGACATCCTCAAAACTTTTTAACCAAACAAAAAAGAATATAACTTCTCTACTCCACATGGAACCTTCTCCAAAATTGACCATATAATTGGTCATAAAACCAGCCTCAAAAGATACAAAAATTGAAATAATCCCCTGCATCTTATCAGACCACCATGGCCTAAAGCTGAGCATCAACAACAATAGAATTAACAAATATCCAATAAACACATTGAAACTGACCAATGTTTTACTCAATGACAACTCGGTAGGGATTGAAACAAAGAAATAAATAAAGATTTCATAAAAATCAATGAAGGCATACATTTTCAAACCTCTGGGACACAATGAAAGCAATGCTAAGAGGAAAGTTCATAGCACTGGGTGCCTTCATAAAGAAATTGGAGCCATTGCATGTAATCAACTTAATGGAACACCTGAAAACTCTAGAAAAAAATAATCAGACACACCTAAGAAGAGTAGAAAGTCAACAAGATTGACAAACCCTTAGCCAAACTAATTAAAACACAAAGGGAGAGACCCAAATTAAAAAAAAAATCAGAAATGAAAATGAAAACCAAGGAAACCCAAACCACCATTAGGTCTTACTCCAAAAACCTATATGCCACAAAAATTGAAAATCTAAGTGATATGAACAGTCCACACTCCACTTACAATGTTTAATCAAGTACAGGAAACTAAATTAAACATGCCTATATCCCCTAAGGAACTAGAAGCAGTCATCAAAACTCTCCCTAACAAAAACCCCCTGGGCCAGATGGATTCAAAATAGAATTCTACCAGACCTTCAAAGAAGAACTAATACCAATACTCCTCAAACTATTCCAAAAAATAGAAACAGAAGGATCACTACCAAACTCATTCTATGAAGCCACAGTGACCTTAATATCTAAGCCACACAAAGACCCAATAAGGAGAATTTCAGACCAATCTCCCTTATGAACATAGATGCAATAAAATTCTGGCAAACTGAATTCAAGATCACATCAAAAATCTAATTCATCATGACCAAGTAGGCTCATACCATGCACGCAAGGATGGTTCAATATACAGAAATCCATCAGAGCAATCAACTATATAAAGAAACTGAAGGTAAAAACCACATGATCATCTCTTTAGATGCTGAAAAGCATTCGACAAAATCCAACACAGTTTTATTTTAAAAGTCTTAAAGAGATCAGTGATACAAGGCACATACCTGAACAGTAAATGTAATATACTTCAAACCCATAGCCAACAGTAAACTAAATAGAGAAAATAAAATCAATTCCACTGAATTCAGGGACAGACATGACAAGGCTGTCACTCTCTCCAATTCTCTTCAATATAGTACTTGAAGTCCTAGCTAGAGCTATAAAACAGCTGAAGGAGATGAAAGGGATACAAATAGGAAAGAAAGAAGTTAAAGTTTCACTATTTGAAAATGATATGATAGTATACATCAATGACCCACAAAATCCTACCAAGGAACTCCTACAGCTGACTGAAAAAAAAAAAAAAAAACTTCAGAAAAGTAGCAGAATACAAAATTAACAGGAAAAAGTCAGTTGCCTTCCTGGATATAGATGATAAATGTGCTGGGAAAGAAATCAGGGAAACCACATGCTTCCCAATATGCACAAATAATATAAACTATCTTGATTTAAATCTAACCAATCAAGCAAAAGACTTATATGAAAAAATTTAAGTCTCTGCAGAAGGAAATTGAAGAAGATATCAGAAAATAGAAAGATTTCCCATGCTCATGGATTGGGAAGATCAACATAGTAAAAATGTCCATCCTACCAAAAGCAATCAACAGATTCAATGCAATCTCTGTCAAAATATCAACACAATATTTTATAGAACTGGAAAGCTCAATTCTCATCTTCATATGGAAAAATAAAAACACTCAGGATAGCTAAAACACATCTGCCAAAGGAATCTCCATTCCTGATCTCAAATTTTACTATAGAGCAACTGTAATAAAATGGCATGGTACTGATATAAAAAATAGGCCAGTTGACCAATGTAATAAAATTGAAGACCCAGAAATAAATCCACACACCTATGGTCATTTGATTTTTGACAAAGAAGCCAAAATCACACAATGGAAAAAAGACAGCATCTTTAACAAATGGTGCTTGTCAACCTGGGTGTCTACTTGTAAGAAAATATGTCAATCAAATAGATCCATATTTATGACCGTGTACAACATACAACCACACACACTAAATGTGTTAGAAGAATATTTTGGAAAGAGCCTATAACTCATTGGCACAGGAGACAGCTTCCTGAGTGGAACACCAACATCTCAGGCAAAGTACACTGTCAAAATAACAAAGCAACAGCCTACATCCAAAAAAGGGCTAGTATCTAAAATATATAAAGAACTCTAGAAATTAAACACCACCAAATCAAATAATCCAATTAAAACTGGGGTAAGAACTAAACTAAGAATTCCCAATATAGGAATTTTGAATGGCTGAGAAATACTTAAAGAAATTCTCAACATCCCTAGTATTAGGAAAATGCTAATCACAATGACCTGGATCTTATACCTATCAGAATGGGGAAGATCAATAACTCGAGTGATAACACATGCTGGCAAGGATGTGGAGGAAGGGGAACACTCCACTGATGATGGGAGTGCTAACTTGTACAACCATCTGGAAATTAATACTGCACTTTCTCAGAAAATTGGGAATAGTTCTACTCCAAGACCCACGTATACCACTCCTAGGGATATAGCCTAAAGATGCTCCACCACACAACAAGGATGTTTGCTCACCTATATTCATAGCAGACTTATTTGTAATAGCCAGAAGCTGGAAACAACCTAGATGTCCCTCAACCAAAGCATGGAAAAAAACTATGGTACATCCGCACAATGGAATACTACTCAGCTAATTAAAGACAAGAAGGTCTTGAAATTTGCAGGCAAATGGATGGAACTAGAAATGATCATCCTCAGTGAGATAACCCAGACTCAAAAAGACAGGCATGGTATATAATCACTTATAAGTGGATTTTAGCCCAACATAGATGTCCTCTGAGATACTCTATCCAGCGGGGGGATAGGGCCAGTTACCTAGACTCAAAGCTGGACACTGAGCAAAGTGCTGAGAGTGTAGGTAAGAGTCAGAGAATAAAATGTCAGGGAGAGAGCAGGAGCTGCACAGGGAGACCACCAAGACCTGGGGGTCGAGACACTAAGGGGTCTCCATAAATTAATGATGCAGTCAAGGAAAACACATGCAAAGAACCAAGACCCCCTTTTCAGATGTAGCCAATAAACTGCAGATTCTCTTCATGAGAGGAATGGGGACCTGCAGCTGAACCTTTGCCATGCACTCGGGGACCCACTAGTTGGCCTCTGCACCTTGGCAAAACAGCCTAATTCACACACAGTGAAAGGGGATGCAGACTACCTTGATGATAGGCTGTTCACTGAGCTCTAGAAGAGGGGAATAAGCAGAAGATGGAGGAAGGGTAGCATGGGGAGATGGGAGGGAGAGGATGACAAATGGGAAGTAATGTGAATAAATTATAATAAGTAAAATATACACTTAAAAAATCTGAATGTTCCTCTTGTAGAATTCTAGGACCCTTTGGATCCTTCAACTTTGCCATTCTCCCATGCTACTCTCATCTAGAGTCCCAATAGGATGTCCTCCCCTCTGTCCCAGTTTCCTGGTAAGTGAAGACTTTCATGGGACATGCCCCTTGGGCTAGTATGCAGATATAAGTGAGTATATACCATTTGAGTCTTTCTGCTTCTGGGTTAATTCACTCATTATGATCATTTCTAGCTCAATCCATTTGTCCACAAATTTCTGGAATTCCTTGTTTTTAATAACTGAGTAGTATTCCATAGTGTAAATGTACCACAGTTTCTTTATCCATTCTCTTACCCAGTCACAGTCATAAGGGAGGGGAATAAAGGGAAAATGGGAGGGAGGGAGGAATGGGAGGATACAAGGGAGGGGATAACCATTGAAATGTAATATGAATAAATTAATAAAATAAAATTTTAAAAAATCTGAATGGAGGAAAGGGTTGCCACACAGACAGATACACCACCAATGACCATGCAAGGTGAGGATCTAGACCCTCTCCTCAGATGTCGTAGAGAGACAAAACAGTCTCCTTGTGGGCCACACAATATGGGGAGCAGGGACCACCAATGACATGGACTTAGGCCTTCTAATGATGTTCACTTCCTCCCTGGCAAGGTGGCCTTGCCAGACCACAGAGGAAGAGGTCATATGTAGTAGATGGGACACAGGATAAGCTGAGGTCAGACATTAGGGGAGGAGGGAGGAGATAGGATCAGGAGGTGATGACAGAGGAAATGGGATTGGGAGGTGTAGAATGAGGGCACTGAAATCAGGATGTAAAGAATTCAAACAGAAGAGCAAGCAGGTAACTTATATTGCTAATCCCACCACATGGGAATAGGTCTGAGACTGGCCAAGACAGAAGTGTATATGCGTAGATAAGCCTCCATGTTGATCACAGATTCTCTGTGACTTATTACTAGAGGCCATTATTAGTATGGCATAAAGGAAGATGTGTAGATGTCTTACTTCTGCTCAGACAATGAGCAGAGAATTAGCCTTAATTGCTCTGTGCATCCCGCACACCTCATACAATTATGTTAGATCTGTATAATGCTTGTGAGAAATTACGTTTTCAGAACAAAAGAACCAGACACTGACACTGGATCAGATCTGACAGGATTCATTCCTCTCAGCATGATGCTTGCAGACATCCTGAATCTCCCTTGTTCCAGTCCCAGATGCCTCAGTTGCTGTTACCCTTCAGATTTGGACAGCTTCCAGGACAGCATTGTAGAAAGCTTATGTTCCAAATTGATCCAGCATTTCAGACTGTCCCACACAGGATTCCAATCAAGCCTGGAATCTCTCAGCATTTAGAAACTGGACCACAAATGCAATCCCTGGCTTGCTTAACCATTTCCCCCAATATTTTGGCCCCTTCAGAGGTATTATTTGCCTTAAATCAGCCTGAAGAAATCTTAAGGGAACAACGTCCCATTTCCTATAAGGGGGGCTGGGTAGGTTTCTGTTTGCTCTATTGATCTACAGATGCTTGTTTTCATTGGGAGTTGGTTATAAGTTACTATTGGTCTTTATAGAATGAATATTAGGTTGGACTCAGGAAGGTCCCTCTTTTCCTTTATCTTTCTCTCACAGGAAGAAGATATGAGCTGAAAATAAAAAAGGAATATATAGAAATATAGAGGGGGGAATAGAACAAAAGGTAGAGTATTGAATGTACTCCTTAACTCATAGCCTAAATTGTTACCCACAAAGAAGGTTATTTTTAATTCATTGGTATAGAATTTTGTATATTGGTTCAAATCATGGTCATATCAAATAATAGTCTATTCTTATCACAAGAATATATATACTAGGTCTAACTGATAGATAGGATTCTATAGATATATAAGGGAAAATAGTCAAATAAAGTTTTCAAAAGCCTCAGAGCCCTACAGAATATGGCATTTAAAGATGTTTTTCTTATTCCAAAGATTCTTTGACACCAAGACAGGTTAACTCCTGGCAACACTCAGCCTACCTCAAAGAAGATGATCAACATCAAAGAACCTCCTAATGGAGTTGGCTTCAAATGTGGCAAACAAGCCACTGGGAAAATGTTCTCGTTTCTACCACAAGTAGAATTCTGCCTAAAAATGGGAAAGTTTGGATGCAGGCAAAGTCAATGGCCACACTCTGCCAAGACAGGGTATGCAAGTCCTCAACAGCTCCTGCCTCAAAAATATGTCTGTCAGATAAATTGGGCTAGAAGGCCAAAGATGATGCTCCAACATTATAGAGAGTGCTGGGTGACTGTTCAGGCAGTAAACTGTCTCAGTCATTTTTCATTTTGGAAGCTGCTAACCTGCACTACTTGTTGATTCAGCATTTAAGTTTTATTCTTTCTTAAGTCTCTGATGGGAGCGGAGGACCAGATAGTTTAGTCTTACAATCAAGTATAGTTTGTTAGGGGATAAGGTCTTTTTAGATCAAGATAGAGGATTTAGGTTAATAGAGATGAGATATGATAGATAGTGATTTTCATTCAATAATTTAACCCAGAAAGATAGGAAAGATGTTTACTTCAAATTTGCCAAATACAAACAGCCAAATCACTATGATTGTAACATTTATATAACTTATGATTGTCTCATGGTTTTTCCTGCTGTTTGTAGTTTATTTTATCTTTGTGTAATAATATAAATGTATATGTTTTAAAAAGAAATATAATAAAATAATTTTCAAAAAAGGAAAAACAAACAAACAAAACAAAGTCACAAATAAAGATATGCATTTTTCTTTCTAGCCATGTGCACTGTTGTCTTTGTAGTTGTAGAAAGATATCTTTCTAAACTTTGCAGATTTGCTCTGTCATCAATCATGTTACCCAGTCTCTATTCATGAATGTACCCTGATTTTGTGGGTGGAATTACTTCTGTAGTCTCTATACATATTGCCATGGTCTGTAGTTCAATAGGTGGGTAGGTCAGTAGAAGAAACACAAGCCTGAATCTCCTTGAATGGAATTGCTAGTTGATTCAGTTGATGTAGGCCTGGAGACTGTTAATATGTGGATTACCTGGGCATTGATTCTTTGAAGATTTCTCTGAGTCTTGTGCGTATCAGGAGTTGCATGAATCCTAGGTGAGCCCTGAACATAGATATATAGAAACTACAAAGCCTAGAGATAACACTATCTTGTGGGTGGAGTTTGAAACGTATCTCTATTGGCATTTGTCTTATGTGGAAAGGGGCATAGAGCATGATGGTGAGACAGAATTATGTTCCAGTTGTATTCAAAGGTAATCTCACAGACTCATTTCCGTAGGTCCATCCCAACTGCTCTGCACTTTGTCCAGTTTTAGGTTTGGACCTTATTTGTATGAGAGTCTAGGGACCATGGAAACTGTTGAGAATTCTGGAGCTGACCTGATATTAAGGAGAAGAGTCTTAGTCAAAAGTCTCAACCTTGGGGCCACAAGTGTTATGCTGGTGCTTACAGCCATACAGACGGACAAACCTAGATACCCAGTGGTAGCATAGACGCTGGGCATGTAGATGCTCACCTGGGGTTGCAATTTGAGTGTTTAATCTACAATCTTAATGTCATAGAAAAGAGCATATATTTTAAATCTCTAGAACCATCCAGAGCACTGCAGAGCAGCGTGATGAGTGTGGGCCCTGGAACTCTATGGGTACGAATCCATCAAAATTAACAAAATTTTGGGCAGCCAAGATGGGTCCTAGACATGGTTATTCTCAAGCCTGATCTGGAAGGGGTATCCAGAAAGTCTGTCATTCAGGTGTTTGGTTGATGCCTAAGACTGGGATACCACCTCAGCAGCTACTCATGCCTGGCATCTAGAATCTGAGACTAAAGCGTTTGGACTGCCTCTACTATGACCATATTCACATGAGAATGTTCTTAGATATTGAATATTTCTTGAGATTCTGGGTTCCAAATTAAACATGGGGCTGTGGCAGGGCTAGCAGCTCAGAATGCTGTGACTGGCTAGTAGCTAGAGCCTTGTAATGACTAGTTGGAAGAATAGGGTTTTAGTATGGAGAAAATAGTGTAACGGGAAAAGTGTGATTTTATCCTGCCACATAAATGGAGATCACTTCAAATAAAAGTATGCATTATTAATAGCTTATATACTATAATAATGTTTAAATATTAAATTGTCTGAATATTCATCCCTAAATCCATGTTTATTGCTACAAATTCCATTGTATGAACTTACCACAATCTACTCACTTATTTGCTTATGATTATTTCAATAAATTTAGGCTATTGCAAAGTTGTTATGAATTATCACCTTATGCTTCTCTAATTTTTAATTTTTTGAGATTATTATATAATAAGATCAACTCTCCTTTTCCTTTTTTTTTCTCCAAACACTATACCCACTTGCTCTTTCAAATTCAACATATCCTCGTAAAATTGTTGTTGCCTAAATATGCTTCCATGTATAAATAGTAATATGTTCCTAAATATATCAACACATTCTGTTCAGTCCACACAATATTACTTGTATGTATAATCTCAGACTTGGCCATTAGCACTGAAATAACAGCCACCGGTATGATCTTCCCTATGAAAGACTATTTCTCCAGCACTTAACATTCATTATTTGACTGTAGTTTTGTCTTATTAGGGCTGAAGCCTTATGCGCATTTTCATTTCTACATGGACATTCATTTTGGTATCCTCATATATATATTATTCAAGTAGCATGTTGGTGAGATTTTGTGGGTGTAGTCTCTCTGACATTTCTAAGAGAAACAATCTCAAAGCAAACTTCCCGATGCTCTGGCTTTACTAATCTATTCTGCAATGAACCCTTATGCTTAGGTGCAAGAGTTGTCTTATAGATGAGTCAATGGGGTTGGGATCCACAGAGTTCTGTAAATGTTTCAAAAGTAATCAAATAGTACAGTTTCTTGTACATCAACTATCCAACAATAATTTTTATTTACCGATACTTCATTAAACTTAGATGTCTAGAACTAAATGAGCTATAATTGTATTTTACTAAGAGTTTCATAAATTAATACATTGAGGGGACCGGCTCTGATATGAACTTTCATGCCCCATATTTGACCACTTCCCCTTGGTGGGGAGACCTGGTGGCATTCAGAGAAAGAATAAGCAGGTTACTAAGATGAGACTTGATAGCTTATGACCACATAGTTAGGGAGGAGGTCCCCCTTGGTCTTAGACCTAGGGAAGGAGAATAGGGTAAAAGCAGGAGGGAGGGAAGAATGGGAGGGTACAAGTGATGGGATAAAAATTGAGTTGTAATCTGAATAAATTAATTAAGAAAGAATGTGTCATCACTACGTGTTAATACCTATGAGATCTACAGTTAGTTTCAAATTTTACTTATCTGGCAATCATTTTCTCATAGTAAGCTCTTATGTTAACACTATGCAACTCATAACTGTTTTATATATTTCAGTTTGTTGATTGAATGATTTTTCTGGAAATAAAGTTAATGTGATAGGTCAGACCATGGTGAATTATGTATGTGTTATTTTCAGCTCATTAACACATTTTAACTGCTGTTAGGAGTTGCTTTACTGTGATTGCTACCAAAAAGGGGATTCATTAAAAACAAAGAGGGTATATATGTAAAGAAAACATAAAAAGAATTGAGAAAGTTTTAAAAATGAAGAAATATGTATCAGGAAAATGGTGAAAATATTGCCTGTAATCAATATAAAAGCTTTGATTCATCTCTTTTCTTTATACTTAATTTCTAACTACTCAAATGAAAAACAAATTTGTAGATGCTGAGGTTATTGATCTTTGGATGTACTCATTAGCCTTTAATTATATAAAAAGATAAATGTTTCTGACATATTGAACCTAGAATGACATCTTATGAACTTTCTAAAAATGGGATGTGAAAGTAATACATTAATGCTATCTCGCTTTTAAAAATTCACACCATACCTGATTCTGTACAAAGTTTAAAGTTTTATGTTACTCAGAAAAGTCTAATCTATGTGACTAGTGTTTTGCAAACAAGATCATGCACAAATAGTCAAAGGAATATTTATTTAAAGATATATTGCATTATACATCTATGTTAATTTCAGTTGCATTGTTCTGTGTGGATATTTGGTATATTTTCCTGCTGTTATGAGGACATTGTTTTTTTAATACCCACTACGATATTCATAAGGTATATAAATTGATTTGTCTTACTCTTCTTATTTCTTTTTAAGATTTATTTTACTTTTAGTATTGCCTATTTTCCTCCTTAAGCTCGTCTCTGAAATTTTCTCTCAAACTCCTCATAGGTTCCTGCCATTCTCAAATTCATAGCCAATATATTGATATTTATATATAAGCACATGTATGCACACACACTCAAACACACACATATACATATGTATATATAAATCCTATTTAGTCTGCTTTGTTGTTGATACCTAATTACATGTATGCGTGTATGTCTGTCTGTGGACATGAACACATACAGTGGAAGTGAATGTGACGATTGAGGTCAGAAGATAACATCAGATCCTTTGGAGATAGAGATTTAGGTGTTAGTGATTTTCCCCATATGGGTTCTGGAAATCAAGAAGGTGTCCTCTACAGGAGCAGTATGTTCCCTTAACTGCCAAGCCATCTCTTCAGTACCCACATTTCCCTTTTGAGGAATGTTTGATTCTAAATGATTTCTATTTTAATTTTTAACATAATAATTAAGCTTTAACATATGGATATATGGGATTATTCTTTGTGGATCTATTTAAAGAAGAAGGTTTATTTCAAATATGTGTCATATTGTTACATATGACTTGGTCATGGTGGCTTTTCATTTCCAAAGTATGGAAAATTATGCCATATTATTTTTCTATTAAAGTTGTTCTATTTCTTTTTAATCCAATTTTAAGTGTTTTGTGATTATGTATATCTATGTACATATGCACATGCATTCAGATGCCCAAAGAGGCTTTAACTGAGCACCATATCTCCTAGAACTGTAGTTACTGATGTTTGTGAGACGCTATGTTTGTTCTAGAAATAAAACAGTGGTCCTCTGGAAGAACATTCAATGTTCCTAATTGCTGAGCCACCTCTTCAGCCACTCAATTACTGTTTTACAGCTTCCCATCACTGAAATGATAATCTTTCTGTTTTTAAAAATGTTAAATTAAGGTATGACATTATGTGAATTCCATCATAAAACTGTAATCACATGCTTTCCCTTCCATATAAATCAATCAATATTGGCTCCCTTTATTATATCCTTCCTTAAGAATTTCTATGACTTGGATCATAAAATGATTGAAATGTACCTCAGAGCTTAAATATTCTCAGCTCCTTACCAGCAGGTGATACTAGGAGGCAAAGAGATCCTCTAGGCCACAGGGTCATCACATTGGGGCCTCAAACGGCAAAGTACTATCATACATTCCAAAGACAGTACGGGTTTTCATCATATTGTAAAGACAGAAATAGTAACTGTGAAACGCGAAAGTGCCTTAACTGTTAAGAACATTATCCCATATCAAAATGGTCCATGGTATGGATCAACCTTTTCATTCTAATTCTCTAGATTTTATGGCCCAGTCTTTCTCACCTGAATTAGAGAGCAGAGCACAGACTTTATTTTTTTTTTAAGTTTGTTAATAATAATCCACCTAAAAATATCATCTAAATTGAGAGATTATTTCACTCATTAATTGAGTAATCTCCAAATTTAAATCATGGTAGGTCTCTAGTCAGCTATTTTTAAAATATTGAGCTACACTCAAGCTATAATAAAAACTAAACATAATGCTTTAATCATTCCCCAGATTTCCATCAGCATCTAATACACATGCAAATATGGAGACTTAAAATATTTTCCATATTTATATTTTATGGAAAAGAAATTTGTCCTCTGCAAGAATAGCAAGAGCTTTTAACCACTGAGCCATATCTCCACCCTCATCTACCAATTTAAGTTTCCTGAAAGACTAAAATTAAAATTCAAGCAATTAATTTGTAGAATTAGACTTAATCCTGTCTCTATGATGTTATTTAAATAAATAAGTAATTTTATATGCAATCACTTAGCGAAACAATTTATACCCATTTGCTTAATATGGTTTTTCCACATTTAATTCAATTTCTTATAGGCATAATATATACTAGCAAATAATTTTATATTATTTTATTGAAAAAATAAATACTAAAATTGCATGTCAATATGTCAAAGATACTTATCAAGTGAATATGCTTATAAAATTACATATAAAGAGATAGATTGTATTGCTATGCGATAGATGGAGAATAGATAACTAGCTAGAAGATTAGATAGATGATAGATAGTTAGAGAGAGAGAAAGATATTGAGATTAAGACAGATTTTAGGATTTTTCAAAGGACAAGAGGAAAAAAACGAGCATTAGCTCTAAAAACAGGTATTATATCTTCTTTTATTGGACTTTATGGAAAATTAAGTCATTGACTACTTTAATTCTAAGTCATAATTTGTGAATAACTTTTGTGCATACATGCAATTATATTCCTGGTACTTTTAAAGTGTGTTAATGTGAGATTTTTTTTTTCAGTTTCTCCCTAAGAAAATAAACCAATATATTAGAAAATTACATTTAATTGATGATAACGAATATCAATATTAAGTGACAATATAGTGTTTTATAATGTTAATAAGAACCTGGCTTCACTTTTTATGCCAATTGAGTTTTTTCAGTATATAAAAGAAGGGAATACTGCTTCTTTGTATTTGTGCCCTAAAGTTTGTTTTATATATATATATATAATGTTTAAACCATGTACATTCTTTCCTTCATGGCATACTAAGAATGGCCTCTAGTAATAAGTCACAGATAATCTGTGACCTACATGAAGCTTTATTTATGCATATACACTCGTATCTCAGGCAGTCTCAGGGGTATTCACATGTAGTGGGATTTGCAATATAAGTTACCTGCTTGTTCTTCTGTTTGAATTCTTTACCTCCCGATTTCAGCACCATCACTCACTACCTCCCTATCCCATGCTCACCCTCATCACCTCCAGTTTGCACTCCCTCCCTCATTCCATAATTCTTAGAAAGGGGAGTCCTCCTCCCCTAATGTCTGACCTCAGCTTATTCAATGTCCCATCTACTATGTATAACCTCTTCCTCTGTGGTCTGGCAAGGCCACCCTGCCAGGGGGGAGGGGAGTGAACAGCATAAGGATTCTCAAGTGCTTGTCAGAAGTAGTCCCTACTCTCCATGTTGTGGAACACACAAGGAGACTGTGCTACCGATGTACTACAATTGAGCTGAGTGAGAAACTTGCCTTTCATGGTGCTTGGTTGGTGTATCTGTACAGCAACCCTTTCTTGTGTTCAGATTTTTTAAGTGTATAGTAATTTTATTTATTATAATTTATTCACATACCTCCCATTTTTTTATCCCCTCCCTCTCATCTTCCCATTGCTACCCTCTTTCTGCTTCTGTTTACTCCCCTCCTCTAGACCTCAGGGTTGGTTGGTTAGATTTCCACCAAGATACTTTATATTGTTTGAGGCTATTGGGAAGGTATTGATTTCCTTAATTTTTTTTTCTGCCCATTTGTCATCTGAATAAAGGAGGGTTACTGTCTTTTTCATGTTAATTTTGTATCCTGCCACTTTGCTGAAGTCGTTTATCAGCTGTAGGTCCTTTGGTAGAATTTTGAGGGTCACTGATATATATTATCATATCATGTGCAAATAGTGAAACTTTGACTTCCTTGATCTCCTTTAGCTGTCTTATTGCTCTAGCTAGGACTTCAAGTGCTATATTGAAGAAAAATGGAGAGAGTGACAATCATGTTGTGTCCCTGATTTCAGTGGGATTGATTTTATTTTCTCTATTTAGTTTGTTGCTGTATATTGCCTTTACTATATTTAGATATATGCCTTGTAATTTGGATCTCTCTCTCAGACCTTTAACATGAAAGGGTGTTGGATTTTCTTAAATTTTTTTCATATCTAAAGAGATGATCATGTGGTTTTTCCCCTTCAGTTTGCTTATATGATTGATTACATTAATGAATTTCCATATATTGAATCATCTCTGCTTGTCTGGGATGAAGCCTACTTGGTCATTATGGATGAGATTTTGATGTGATCTTGGATTCATTTTGCCAGAATTTTATTGAGTATTTTTGCATCTATGTACATAAGGAAAATCAGATGAAAATTCTTTCTTTGTTGCTTCTTTGTGTGGCTTAGGTATTAAGGTGACTGTGACTTCATACAATGAGTTTGGTAATGATCCTTCTGTTTCTATTTTTTGGAATAGTTTGAGGAGTGTTTGTATTAATTCTTCTTCGAAGGTCTTTAAATTCTGCACTGAATCAGTGTAGCCCAGGGTTTTTTTTGGGTTGGAGACTTTTGATGATGTCTTCTAGTTCCTTGGGGGATATAGGACCACTATATAGGACTGTTTAATTTGTTTGACTGATCTTGCGTCAACTTTAGTGAGTGGAACTTGTCGAGGAAATTGTACACCTCCTATAGATTTTTTTTCTTTTTTTTCTTTTTTTTATTAATTTATTCTTGTTACATCTCAATGTTTATCCCATTCCTTTTATCCTCCCATTCTTCCCTCCCCCCCCCCCCATTTTCCCATTATTCCCCTCCCCTATGACTGTTCCTGAGTGGGATTACCTCCCCCATTTATGCTCTTAGGGTATCAAGTCTCTTCTTGGCAACCTGCTGTCCTTCCTCTGAGTGCCACCAGGTCTCCCCCTCCAGTGGATATGCAAATTTGATGACACATAGGGTTTTGAAGTAAGACCTAATGATTCTTTGGATTTCCTCAGTATCCATTATTATGTCTTCCTTTTCATTTCTGCATTTGTTAATTTGGGTACTCTTCTTTTGCCTTTTATTTAGTTTGGCTAAGCCTTTGTCTATCTTGTTGATTTTCTCAAAGAATCATCTCTTGATTTTGTTGAGGCTTTGAAATGTTTTCTTTGTTTCCAATTTATTGGTTTCAGGCCTGAGTTTCATTATTTCCAGCCATCTACTCCTCTTGGTTGTGTCTGCTTCTTTATTTTTCTAGAGTTTTCAGGAGTTCCATTGAGTTGCCTATATGTGATGCTGTCAATTTCTTCATGAAGGCACCTAGTGCTATGAACTTTCCTCTTAGTACTACTTTAATTGTGTCCCAAAAATTTGGATATGCTGTGCTTTCATTTTCATTGAATTCTATGAAGTCTTTAATTTACTTCTTTATTTCATCCCTGACCCATTTGTCATTGAGTAAAATATTGTTTAGTTTCTATGTGTGTATTGGCTTTTGTTAATTCTATTATTGTTAATGCTCAACCTTAGACCGTGATGGTCTGATTAGATGCAGGGGACTATTTTCAGTTTTTGTAATTATTGACACTTGGTTTGTGGCCAATTATATTGTCTATTTTGAAGAAGGTTCAGTGTGGAGCAGAGAAGAAGATATATTCGTTTCTTTTTCATATTATTTGTGACTATTGTGAAGGGCGTTGTTTCCCATACCTTTTTCTCAACACATTTATTATTAGTGTACAGAAGGGCTACTGATTTTTTTGAGATAATTTTGTATCCATCACTTTGCCCAATGTGTTTTTCAGCTGTTGCCTTTCTCTGGTGTATTGTTTATCATTGCTCATGCATACTATAATGTCATATGCAAATAGCAATATTTTGACTTCTTTCTTTCCAATGTGTATCCTTTTGATCCCATTTAGTTGTCTTATTGCTGTAGCTGGAACTTCAAGTACTATGCTGAAGAGATATAGGGAATGAGTGAAATTGCTTTAATGTTCCCCCCATTTAGTTTTATGTTGGCCATTTCCATGTTGTATATTGCTTTTATTGTATTTAGGTATGTGCCTTTTATCCATGACCTCACCAAGCCATTTAATAAAAAGAATGTTGGATTTTGTCAAGGGCTTTTTTTTTTCAGCATCTAATGAGATGATTGTGGCTTTTTTCTTTCAGTTTCTTTATATGGTAGATTACATTGATTGATTTTCATAGGTCGACCCATTCCTATAGCCCTTGGATGAAGTATAGTTGATCATATGGATGGAAATTTTTGATGTGTTCTTGGATTCGATTTGCATGTATTTTATTGAGTATTTTTGCATCAAAGTTTATAAGGTATCTTGGTCTGAAATTCTTTCTTTGTTCAATTGTTGTGTAGTTTAGGTAACAGGGTGACTGTGGCCACATAGACTCTGTTTGGCAGTATTCCATTTGTTTCTATACTGTGGAATAATTTGAGGCGTATTACTAGTAGGTCCTCTTTGAAAGTCTGGTAGACTCCTGTTCTAAAACCATCTCACTATTGGCTTTTTCTTTAATTGTATCTGTTCTTGATTTAACTTTGATAAGTGGTACCTATTAAGAAATTGTCCACTTCCCTTAGATTTTCCAATTTTGTGGAGTAAAGGCTTTTGAAGTAAGAAGACCTAGTGGTTGTCTGGGTTTCCTCAGTATCTGTTATATCACCTTTTTCATTTCTGATTGTGTTGATTTAGATATTGTCTCTGTGCCTTTTAGTTAGTTTGACTAAGCATTTTTCTATTTTGTTGATTTTTTTTCAAAGAACCAGCTCTATGTTTTGTTGATTCTTTGTATTGTTCTCTTTGTTTCTAATATATTTATTTCAGCCTTGAAATAGATTATTTCATGGCATCTGCTCCTCTTGGGTCTGTTTTCTTCCTTTTTGTTTTAGAGTTTTCAAGTGTGCTTTTAAATTCCTAGTATGAGTGCTCTCTAATTTCTTTATGAAAGTACTTAATGTTAGGGACTTTTCTGATTTTATTGTTTTCTACAAGTTTGAGTATGCTGTGCCTTTATTTTTATTAAATTCTAGAAAGTATTTTTTTTATTTATTCCCCGACCCATTCATCATTTAGTAGAGAGTTGTTCGGTTACATGAGGTTGCACTCTTTCTGTTTTTTTCTGTTGTTTTTGAAGTCAAGTTTTAATCCATGGTGGTCTGATAAGATCCAAGGGGTCCTTTCAATTTTTCCTTTATCTGTGGAGGCTTGCTTTGTGACTGACTATGTGGTCCATTTTGGAGAAGGTTTGTGAGGTGCTGAGGGACAGGTATAGTTTTTGGTATTTGGATGGAATGTGTTATAGATATCTGTTAAGTCTATTTGATTAATAATGTTGGTTTGTTTCATTATTTTCTGTTTAGTTTCTGTCTTGTTGATCTGTCCATTGGTGAGAGTTCACTGTTGAAGTTTACACTATTAATGTGTAGAGCTTTATATGTGATTTAAGGCTTATCAATATTATTTGAATGTGAATGTCTTACATTTGAGGTATAGCTATTCAGAATTGAAATGTTATATTGGTGGGTTATCCCCTCTGTTGAGTATAACGTGACCTCCTCCATATATTTGGATTTATTTTTGTTGAAAGTCTACTTTATTAGATATTAGGATAGTTACTCCAGCCTGCTTCTTGTGACCATTGGTGTAGAAATACTTTTTCCAGGCATTTACTTTGAGATAACGTCTATCTTTGTTACTGAAGTATATCTCTTGTATGTAGCAGGATGATGGGCCCTGTTTGTGTATCCATTCTGTTGGTCTGTGTCATTTTATTTGAGAAGTGAATCCACTGATGGTGAGAGATATTAATCAACAGTGATTCTTAATTCCTGTTATTTTAATGGAGGTGGTGGGCAGAGTGAAGGAGAGAGGGAGAGAGAGAAGAAGAAGAAGAAGAAGAAGAAGAAGAAGAAGAAGAAGAAGAAGAAGAAGAAGAAGAAAGAGAGAGAGAGAATGAGAGAGATAGAGAGAGAGAGAGAAAGAGAGAGAGAGAGAGAGAGAGAGAGAGAGAGAGAGAGAGAGAGAGAGAGAGAGAGAGAGATTGTCCTCTTTTGGGTTTGCTGGTGTGGGGTTATTTATTTCCCGTGTTTTTGTTTGCTTGGTTGGTTTCGTTTGTTGTTGTTGTTGGTGTGTGTGTGTGTGTGTGTGTGTGTGTGTGTGTGTGTGTGTGTAAGTGTGTGTATTGGTATGTTGCAGTTTTGCCTCAAGTATCTTCTGTAGGGCTGGAATTGTGAAAAGATATTGCTTCAGTTTGGTTGTGTTATGGAATATCTTGAATTCTCCATCTATGGTGATTAGGAGTTTTGTTCTGTATAGAATTCTAGGCTGCCATCTATGGTCTCTTAAAGTCTACTATAAATCTGTTTAGGCCATTCTGACCTTTAGAGTCTCTGTTAAAAAATCAGGAGTAATTCTCATAGATATGACTTTTTATGTTCCTTGGCCTTTTCTCTTTGCTTTTTAAAATATTCTTTGTTCTGTACATTTAGTTTTTGACTATTATGTGGTAAGATGATTGTATTTTCTTGTCCAATCTATTTGCTGTTCTATAAGCTTCTTGTGTGGTTAGAGGTATCTCTTTCTTTTGGTTGGGGAGGTTTTCATCTATGATTTTGTTAAAAATATTTTATGGGCCTTGGAGCTGGATCATTCTTCCATTACTATTATTCTTAGGTTTTATATTTTTAGTGTCCTTTATTTTTGGATGTTTTCTGTCAAAACAGTTTAGATTTAACATTTTCTTTGATTGATATATTGATTTCTTTAATCATATCTTCTACATCTTAGATCCTTTCTTTCAACTCTTGTTTTTTGTTAGTGATGCTTATCTCTTAGTTCCTGTTCTCTTCCCTAGGTTTTCATCTCCAGGATTTCTTCAGTTTGTATTTTCTATATTGTATCTATTTCCATTTTCAGGTCATTAACCACTTCATTCATTTACTCCCGTGTTTGATTGTATTTGCCTGTATTTCTTTAAAGGATTTATTCATTTCCTCTTTAAAGGCCTCTATCATCTTTATAACAGCAGATGGGGGTTCAGGGACAGTGTGCAGCTCACTTCTGCTAGTTATGCCCAGGTGAATCAACTGCAAATAGATTTTCATCAAAGAACTTTAATTTGATGAATAATCCCTTTTTTACAATTATCTCAAATAAAGCAATTGGAAAATATAAAATCAAATATATAAATATTTATTATTACATTACAAAGGCAGGCATATTCTGACTATTATTAAATCAGGACTTGTGAGAATAATTCATTTAATCAAAATTAGTCAGTGAGACAAAAGTTAAATAAGCTATATATCTTGGTAAAGTAAATTCAATTATAAGTCAATTTAATATGCTAATTAATCCTAAATAACTAACTGATTTGCATACTTAAATTTTATTTTTGGAAGTTATATACCCTTATAAATGGGAGATAGTGAAGAAAATTGATGTCAGTCGTCAACACTCTAGCTGTAAACCACTAAAGAAAAATAATTATGAAACAGGAGAATAATCATGTGGTTGTACTATTACTGTGAAAGGTACATTATGTGGTTGTACTATTATTGTGAAAGGTACATTCCAACTATCTTCTCAACTTTCTACTTCAAATATATTAACCTATTCAAAGATGAATAAATCAATCCTGAAATATTTTGAAATACAGGAAAATTATTAAGTAGTTTAGGCAAATCATTTTTTTTCCTAGCTAGCATCACAAAATTTATTTTTCTTTAATAATTTCTTGATGATTATTTTCATACATTGAATCATGCATTTCATCATCATTGGAGCATGATAGACAGAAAAAAACTTGTTTCTGCATAAGAAAGAAAGTAGAGGTATTTAACTGGCAACCATAGGTTTCAATTCCAATTTATTTATTTTTTATTAATTTATTCTTGTTACATCTCAATGTTTATCCCATCCCTTGTATCCTCCCATTCCTCCCCCCCCCATTTGCCCATTATTCCCCTCCCCTATGACTGTTCCTGAGGGGGATTACCTCCCCCTATATATTCTCATAGGGTATCAAGTCTCTTCTTGGCTACCTGCTGTCCTTCCTCTGAGTGCCACCAGGTCTCCCCCTCCAGGGGACATGGTCAAATGTGAGGCACCATAGTACGTGAGAAAGTCATATCACACTCTCCACTCAACTGTGGAGAATATTCTGACCATTGGCTAGATCTGGGAAGGGGTTTAAAGTTTACCTCCTGTATTGTCCTTGGCTGGTGCCTTAGTTTGAGTGGGACCCCTGGGTCCAAATCTGCCTATCATATTGTTCTACTTGTAGAGGGTCCTAGAAATCTTCAATTCCAATTTAAAAAATATATCCACACTTCGATTTAATTGTACAATCTGGGTCACCTACAGAGATAGTAAGTGCCAAAACACAGAACAACGTGTTTGGTATAGCTTCCAATCACCCTTTCCCTGGCATGATCTGTTTTCTAGCTTCTCAAGTAAAATCAAATGAGTTTTTATAAAACCCAATGTTTAACATTTATAGATGCTGACATTACAGGTTCAAAAATCATCAAATAACATACACTGTGAAGACTCCACAGGGTACTTAGATAAGATTCTGATGGAGGAGATTCTGGAATATGAAGGATGTTACCCTCTAAAGCAACCTGTGAGTCCTATATTTGAGTAATGATTTCACAAGTCTAGACAATATATCTAAAATTCTATCCAGTTTCTGAGTTTTTATCTGCTCTTTTTCCCAAAGAACATCATGCTTTTAAAAATTATCCTATATAGTATTCTAGATAGTGGAATGTATATATATATATATTTTATCTCAAGTTTTAAGACTTTGACTTAGTAAATATTTTATTTACTATTTCTTGAAGTGAGTTTTTCTACTCAAATCCAAATTCTTTGTGTGCTATGGTATTTTGGGTCCCTTAGGTAATGCACTATCTACAAGTATGGCAGAATATTTTTAAATTTGCAGACCAACAAAGGAATGCAGGGTATGTGAACAGGGGAGTAAATGACTTGATTCCTTCGAATTTCTCACTGCCCAGTATGCATGCCCTGTATAGTCACAAAGGGACCTATTAATGAAAATACAGTCTTGGCTTGGAGTTCCTCCCGGTGTCCTATAGTTACTTAGGATACTGAAACTCAATGAAGTTATTTATCTTTTTTAACCATATTCTTTTGCTGTTGTGTCCAGTGCTAACATTTCTAAGGGCAACTCCATATGCTTACTCTTGGTTATTAGTGACATTATTTGCTTCAGGGATACTCACACGATTCATCATACTTAAAGATTTCCTCTATGGGATAGGTATTTATGTTTGTATGAGGTATACCTTAAATTACATTTCTAGATCATGGTCCCCTGTCCTTGACTGACAACACAAAATATTCAATGTTAAGAAATACTACCACATTTTCTATGGTCAAAAGCTTTGTTTCTGTTTGTTTGCTTTGAAAGGTATTTGAGGAACATATGCCATGTTTTTACTTTGCTCAGCAATTAATTTCCATGACAAGGACTGAAGTAAATGTACTCACATATTTTATGCCATTCCTACTTTTCACTGATTAATTTTTGACCATCTTAATTTTTATATAAAAATCCTAAGAAAAAATAGCAAGTTATGTGATCTACTGAGTCAACCTAAAATTGTGCAATGCTCATGCTACACCAGAGTAAATGACGAAAACCTGTTTTTTGAGAATAATATTATTTGCTTGAATTAAACTGTCATCTTAAACAATAAACATGTGCATGTATAGGAACCACTGTGTGCTGTTCCTTAAAAAACAAACAAACAAAAAAAAAAAAAACACTTGTATTACCTTAAGTAGAAAGCCAAGAAATTTTACACTTGAAATTTTATGTAGTAAAGTACAAAACAGAAAAACATTTACAAGATACATGAAAAATATTGTTAATTATGAGAAATGTTTTGTGATAAGACATAGTAAGAGGGATGGGTATTATTTTTGTGTTACAAAACTAGACACTAACATTTTTATTATGACTATGATGAGAAAAAGATTATTCAGACATTTGGAGTTAAAAAATGACAGATGAATATATGTCAGATCAATGAAGCAAAAAATACCAAAGATTATATTTTTATGGAAAAGTAAGTACATCTTTGAAGTTAATGAAAGAGTGAGGTAAATAATATGAAAATAGAAAATACTTTTCCATATCTCCGTATATAAGTAGTAAAAGACTGGCTGGCTTCCAGCTCATGAATCTAATAGTTTAATTTTGTAGCTAAATGAATATTGTAGTCCCTAGGTTAAAAATGAGGCATGTCAAATAGTTGCCTTTTGACTTCTGCCTGCATCCATCCAGCTAGTAATTATTGTTGGTCTTAATGGTGACAAAGGTTCAGAAATAGAAGTTGTAAGTCTCTCTCCCTTTCTAAATATATGAATGTGATTGCTAAACTCTAAACATGGATACACACACACACACACACACACACACACACACACACACACATATAAACAATCAAGCTACTACCTAAAAATAACTTAATATTTAAAATTAGTATATTATTTAATAATTTTAGTATGATCAAATTCTTTCCTCCAACTCCTCCCATATCCTCCCAACATCCACAAATTTCAGGGTTTTTTTGCGGGAAGAGATAGTCTATATGTCTCTCTGTCTCTCAAAGAGAGAAAGAGAGAGAGAGAGAGAGAGAGAGAGAGAGAAGGAGGGGGCGCGAGAGGCGAGGAGAGGAGGACGAGAGGAGTGAGGAGA